>NC_081344.1:19670545-19869451 GCF_029784015.1 Lycium ferocissimum
AAAAAAATTTCAAGGGTAACCATTGAAACAATCGTACGCAAGTCCGGTCAAATCAAGTAAAATTATACACAATCTCTTTTCAACTAATTCAGAACAAAATCTCTTTCTCGAGTTTTAGTCGAAATCTATATAGACAAATCTTCCATCAATTCTCTTACACATATAGATACATACAACAACCTACAAAAACTTATTTTCTTCGATTTGTTTAACCTCTAATATTTACAACACATCTGTACCATCACTCTAACCATCCTAGAATTTTTCAGAATAACCTCAAGTTTCCGTTACTAGTGTCATTTAACTCATGCTTTCCAACATGAAAAAACACGGGATGTAACATCTTGAAACTACTTCGCGATAGTCCTTTTTTGATTTCCTCCTTCGGGTGCCCCTTTGGCAGTCTTCGGAAGTGTAGTATTTTTCGGATCTTGTAATGCCATGTGCGACAACAACTTGGACTACGATCTTTTGCGAATTAATGTCGAGTCACCTTCTTGAGCTATATGCGAAACATATTTCTTTGCGGATTAATACTTTAAATTGTGGGCGTTTGCAAAGACAATGTATGCGTACTATGCGCTCAAGTTCTTTCTAACGAATCGGCGATCGTGGGCCTGCGACCGGCCCTCTTCTCTCTCAATCATGTGAGTCACATTATTGCCATAGTTTGGCGAAGGGCTGGTGTTCATATTCGGAGGGGCTGTTTGGAGTAAAATTTCCGTTCGGTCAATTAGGCTTTGTATTTTGTACTTGAGATTAATGTAATCTTCAGTACTGTGTCCTATGCCATTGGAATGGTAGGCACATGTCTGGTCAGCTCGGTAAAATTAATTTTTTAGGTCGACAGCCTTTGGGGGAAGTGTTTGGATCATCCCAGCCGCACTTAATCTTTTGAATAAATCAGTCCGAGATTCCATTAGTGGGGTGAATACCCGAGGTGGTTTTTTTTTAAAATTCTGATGTGGCGCATTATAGGTATTTGGTGGTGGTTGATTCTGGTAGGTATTGTGTTGGTTACTTTGTGGAGTGCGGTAAATGGGTAGGGGAGTTTGATAATTTGGCTGTGGAGCTTAGTAATTTGGGGGTGGTGACTGGAAGGCATTGGAGCTTAGTAATTTTAGGGCGGTGATTGGAAGGTTGGTTGCGCCTAATATACGGGCACCGTGTTGTAAGGGGTGGGAATGTAGGTGTTTTGGGAAGGTGAAGCGTATGCTTTCATCGGGAAATCTTCCCCTCTTTTGGGTATGGGGCTAGGAGTGTGGGATATGTTAGGCATGTCTTCCTTCTTCTTGCATACGAACCCGGCTGAGCTTGAACCGGCGGATTTTTCGGTCATACTTATGATTCGGCCAGTCTTGAGACCATCTTCTATGGCCTCGCCCATTTTGACCAGTTCAGAGAAAGTTCTTCCCGCCATTGAAAGCATTCTATCATAGAAATTTGTTTCTTGTGAACAGATGAAAACCGACACAAGTTCTTCTTCGCCCATAGGGGGTTGTACTCGGGCAGCCTCTGTCCTCCACTTGCTCGCATACTCGCGGAAGTTTTTGGTGGACTTTTGTTTTACTTTCTCCAAGTAGTATCTATTCGGTATCGTCTCCATATTAAAGCGAAACCTTTCCATGAAAGCCGCAGCCATGTCTTCCCATGTGATCCAACTGCATATGTCTTGCGTCGTGAACCAGTCTGAGGCTTCTCCAGTCAAACTTCGGCTGAACAACCTCATGATGAGCGCTTGGTTGTCTCGGATGCCGAAGTAGGCCCGTAGATGCTCTTTAGGATTGCCCGTCCCATTGAACAATTTGAAACGGGGTACTTTGAAGCCCTCAGGTAAATCTAAGTTTAAATGCATACACAAATTGTCGTAGCTCAAGCACATCGCCGCCGGTGAGGGTAATTCTCGTAGGACCGTTCCCCGACATTGCGGTCATCTTTTCGCTCGAAGCCTTTAACTTCTTATTTTCTTGCTCGACCTTACACGCTTTTTGGTCAATTTCTTGATCGGGTGAAAAGGTGCCTGGTGTGACAGGTGTGTGGAAGGAACAACGGGGCCGATCCGTGTGAACAAGGGTGCTTTTGTCGGTTTGTAGTGGGGTGATGTTGGGGCATCGTAAAGAATGCGGGATAGGTATTTTGTGGTGTTGGGTAGGAGGGGATAGAGTGAACGGTTTCGGGAATTTAGTTAGTGTTAAGTGGTGGTGGGGTGTGATTCGAGGCACCAATGTGTCCGTCGATTGGGGTGAATGGCATGGTGGTCATGACAGACCGGGTGGGAAAGTGATCGGGTAACAGTGAATTCAAAGATGGAAAAAATGGTGGAGGCCTTCTTTCTTCAGCAGGGGCCTCTCGAGCAGCATTAGCAGTTGTGTTTCGCGCCACTTCCTCTTGAAGATGGGCGATTTTTTCAAACATCATTTTCATGACGTCTTCAGTAGGCGACGACTCAGGCAGCTCGCGCAGAGGCGATTCCCTGAGAGCAATGTTAGTAGGGGTAGTTTCCTTCTCAGAAGTACCAGTCATTTTTTCTTTGCCTCTATCTTATTGGGATAAGGATGCTATTACAGCTTTGGATCTTGTGAAGTATGCCAGTGTGAACACGAATCAACTTCTCTTTCTATAAGAAAAGAATAACTCAAAGGTAAACAGAGTTAGTCCGTCAGATAATGAAAAGAAAATCAAGATATCACATATAGGTGGCAGTTTAAAACACTTAGCACATAAATAATCATATGTTTGATTTAAATGCTCAAAATGATCTCATGTCCCGTTTGGCACTTGGGATTTTGTCGAGTGAGGGGAATTTAATATTTATAATAGATAGGGACCGAGTCTTACGCGGTACTACCCACGTATCCCTCCGCGGGAAGTCGGGCCCTTCCGTAGTTCGATTTACGCCAGATAAGACTCCTCATTTTTAAAACTTGCCCGTGACTAGGCCCGATAAGGGCTTGCGTATCCCTCCTTGGGTCTGCATCAAAGTCGACGCTTCCGTTTACACAAAATAGGGGGGGACAAATTCGTATTAAGTATAAAAAAAAATGGATCCCTAAAAACTACCCAAAAGGTGACTTTGTCTTTTGAGGTCAACAGGTTGTTTGTCCGTTCACCTTTTCTGGCCTTAAAGGCCCCAAATCCTAGTACTGAGATGGAAGCACCAACCAAATGGCGCCATTGTGGACCAAATTCTCCAATTCAAACTTGAACACGCGCACTCTTCTGTATGTCCTTTGAGGCTCCCGAGAATGGTACGGACACATTTTGCGGCGGCCAACTCCTTTAGTTTGAGCTCTTCTGGTTCTGATGGGGCTAATCTTCCCAATGCTGACCAACTTCTGGAAGATGCTGGCGTAAGAGTCCCTAAATATTGTGAAGTCATAACGCCAAATACGAGTATTCAGTGTAATCCCTTCAGTCGGGATAATGTTGTCATGGACCAAAAGTGAATGCGGTCCCCACATCTTGGTGATGCTTTTCTCATATCGAACGATGGTCTCTTCTTGAAGGCTAATCATTCATTGATGGTGTGCCCTGCCTGATCCTGGTGATAAGGGCACCTCTTGTGTGTGAAGATCGGAGCATATGGTGGCAACCTATCAAAGCAAACACTGACTATTCCTTTCCTTTGAAACTTGATCATCATTTCCTCGCCCGTAATGTACTTAGGCGAGACGCCATAGGGACAATCCAATGCCTTGATCGCAATAGCCCACCATTCGGGTGAAGCTGGTTGGGCATACCTTATTCGCTCCACGGGCTCTTCCCTAAGGCTTGATGGCGCAGCAGAAGTTCCTTCCCCTTTTGGGCTTGAAGGTGCAGCGGAGGTTTCTTCCCTTTTTGGGCTTGACGATACAACGGAGGCAGCCCCATTGATGGCCACATGGGCTCTCGGTCTGATTCCATTTCTTCTTCCTTGGACTCCTCCATTACCAGAATGTATTCGGAAAGAATCCATTTTCCCTCGTCCAGGACGTTCTCTCCTTGAGCTTCAACAGGTTTCTCGGGCGAACTCTCCACCGAATCCATTAACTCATTCGCCTCTTTGATCTTGGCTCTGACCGCTCGGATCTGCTTTTTGAGATCTTGAATCTTTTAGCGACGCAAGACCTCATTCTTTCTCATGACCTCAAGCTCAGGTGCATTTTTGTTGTTCATCTTCAGATTCTGAGAAAGTTGTTAGGCATAGTACGGGTAGTTTTGTTCATTGTTTTTCTTTGGGCGAGTGGGTGGTATTCGAGATCAATTAAGCATTTAAGTGAAACATATGAAAGCAAATAAGTCACACAAAGCAGTTTATAAGATTATACTATGCGCGCTTCTAAGCACATTAATCGCTTGAAATATAAATGTGCCATTTAAATCAAACCATTGCCCCATAAACATAAATAATAATGCTCTTCCCCGAAGGGGTACAAAAGATAAAGTAAAGACAATGCATAAAATAAATCAGCAAAAGTATCCTCCAGTGGTGGATGATGAAGCCCGATCCCGATCATTCTTGGCTTTCTTCGCCTTTCGGAGGGTAGTCTGGATGTGAAAATGGGCCGATGTCAAAGTGGCCTCCATCAGAAACCGTTTACGTGAAGGTCAATGGAGCGACATCATCTAAAGTCTTCTTCATCCGATCATCTAGCTCAATCAAACAATCATTAGTGTCATAACCCATAAAAGTAACCAAACACAACCGATAAACTCGATCAACCACAACAGAATCTCTTACCAGAGTAGACACATGAATAGGTACAGCTATGCTATTACAAGGCAAATCCCAATCAACGGCATGATATGCTGACACATACGAATAAGTGGATCTAGGATCAAATAATACAGATGCGCTCTATGTCGGACAAAAATTGTACATGCTATGACAGCATCTGAGGCATCCGCCTCGGGTCTACCTGAGAAAGAATAACATTGGGCCCCACCACGTCCAGACTGAGATCCACGCGCCCAAAAACTCGGGACCCCGTCTCTGCCAGCCAGGGATCCGCCCCAAGAAACACCGAGACCGCCGCGGCCACCGACTAAGCACTGCCCTGATGAGAAGCACCTCCTCGACTACCTGACGATGCCGGAGTCCTCTGGGACTGATGACTTTGCCTGGATTGGGGACACCCCCTAGCATAATGACCGAACTTTCCACACACACAAACGATCTTTTAGAGGGAGGAGACCTCGACGAGACCAAGTCGAGGACCCGGCCGGAACAACCACTTGCGGTCGAAAGAGCTCTCGGGGAGCTCTGTGCGGGTGGCTTGCGGGAGGAAGCTTGAAAAGTTGAATGCACGGGCGGCGGAACAGAGTTTGACATGCTGAAAGGGCCCGATCGGCGCCCTCGGTGGGAACACCGTAACTCCCCAAACTGTCGCGGCCTCTTCTCGGCCAGCCCTCCCACGGGAGCCTTAGCGCCCTCGACTAAATAAGCATGCCCAACGATGGACGGGAAGGAAGACCCCATGGCCTCAAGCTGAAGGCAAGAAATCTAAAGAGCACCAACAAGCCCACCAACAAAGCATTGAATCCTGTCAGGCTCAGTAGGAATCAAAGGCGCTGAATAATGGGCCAAATGCAAATAGCGAGTAACATAGGCCTCCACAGACAATCCTCTCTGCTGCAGATGGAGGAACTCCTCCCTACGTGCCTCTCTAAAGCTAGGGGCACATACTTCTCAAGAAAGGCCCGATGAAACTATGTCAAAGTCAGTGGAGGAGAACCCTCAGGTCTGCAAGCAATGAAATACCTCCACCAGGTCTTCGCGTTTCCGCGAAACTAGTAGGGCATATAATCAACTCCATGGGACTCAACAAACCCCATCCTATGTAACAACTCATGCATGTCCAAGATGAACTCATACGTATCCTCCCTAGAAGTACCCGAGAATCTCGGCGGCTCCAATTTCCTAAACCTCCCAACTAGGTCTTGATCAGTCAAGGTCATAAAAGGGCCCGCCATGGGTCTAAGATCATTTCCCGAGGCTGGCACTGCATCTATCCGGGGAGCCATAGCCACAGCAGGGTGTGCTACACGAGTCGGTCTCTGCTCAGGGGTCTGCGCCCCAATCTAATCTACGAACCTCCGCCCGAAGTAGTAACACCAGCGGCAACCTGCTGGGCATCCAAATGGAGTAGAACATGGGCCATAGTATCCTGCATAGTCTCGCTCGGTGACCTCGGGATGTCACCGTCTTTGACCTCGTCATCCTCGACGGCTTTGGTCTCGAACTCGGGCCGATCCTCGAGCTCGGAGACGGGAGATCTCTCACGCCCCGCCCGCCCTACCACGGGAGCCACCCACCGGCGGGGGCAAACCCGTGGCCTCCAGCTCGATCGCGTCCTCTCGGGCGTCGCTGTACCCTCGGTGCCAGCCATATCGCGGACTCGCACAGGTCTCGGCTATCGTAGCTCGAGTCCTCACCATCTGTGAGAGAAGAGATAAGAGTTAAATACCAATTCGATTGTTCTAGATACCAATTAGAATAAAGTAGCATGAAGGAATGGAAAAAAGTGAAGTTTCCTAAATGTCCTATATCCACTCGCAAATAAGTACGGAGCTCATCGTACCGATCCACGAGACTCTACTAGACACACTTATGTACTATAGACTGGGTAATTTAGGGCTCTGATACCAACTTGTCACGACCCAGTTTCGTTAAGTCGCGCGAGCACCTACCTTTCCCACCTCAGCAGGAGAACCCTTATCCTAACAATCGTAAAATCATGAATAAATAAATAAATAAATAATAAATAAATAAATAAGCGAAAGAGATAAAAATACGTAAGTCTGACGATAATGATATAGAAACATGCGGAAGTAAGGAAATACATCGAATCCACCCAGAGTCTGGTCTAACCATACAAGAGCCTCTAACTAGATACTACAAGTCTGAAAGTAATAAAATACATCAATAGTCTCAAAAGTATGTCTTAGAACGGAAATAAAGACATAATAGATAGAGAATCTTCGAGCGGCGAACATCCCCTACTTACACGAAGACTCGAATCGAGCGGATCCACCGACGGTATCGGCTACGAGATATAGAGGTCGATCCCAAGAACTGCATTGATGCGACAGGTGATGCGAGGTCGGTACAAATAACAAGTGCGTACGTATCATAGGCCGACTAAGATTAGCTAACATATATAAAGGCAATAAAGTAAGATAAACGAATGCATCAACAATTATAAGTCAAACACGAAAGTAGGTAACCAAGTACACGTCATCACCTATGTTATAGCATCTAACCCAAATGTGCCAAGCCTCAATATAACAATACAAATTCGTATATCACAAGTACATCACAAGAATATCACAATAGAAGCCACGGTCTGATACAATGCAATAATGTATGGGATGTGAATACGTAGCATATGCGCGTACACGTGTACTCGAATGATAGAACATCACGTATCGACGAGCGCAACCCATGGGGGACCGCAGAAGTCCATGTACCTCACGATTTCGAAACCTTGACCTCGGCAATCGCTCTCACGCGACTCCGGCGACAATCTCGCTAATCACTTTACCACTCGTCCTCGATTTCGGGATAAACATCGGACATCGATCCTCGCATCCTTTCTCATCCAGCGGCGCGACTCATGCCGGTGTTTCCTTAAGTATCATCCAATGTATCAACGATTATACGTGAAGGATGAGAATACGTGCAATGTATGAGTTATTGTCAATAATCAAATCAATATCAAAGTACCACGCATGGGCACACCAACAACTATCATGAAAAAGGCTACACGATAGCCATAATAAGAATTACTACCCTGCGTCTCAAACGACAACAAGTAAGATACCACAATATCATAATCGAGATATATCGATAGTCTCTTAATATACTGCTATCTCCACGCGGCATCAGACAATAACGGTAGAACAAGATAAGTCACAACACAAGGGGTGGCTAACCCAAATCACACAGACGGACTAATACAACATCTAACCCAACGTCATACCTGAAGGTTTACATGGATATCGAACAATATCGTCTAAATATGTCTTCACGAAATGATCTCACCATAGGATAAGCAGCCTACCTGGAAGGCAAACAGCAAAGTCTCCACTGTCACGCCTTAGCCTTTCCTTGCTACCGAGCCTAGAGATAAAGAAAGTCTAAACATATTATGATATATCAAAAGTATTTCATACATTTGGATAATTCGAGAAAAGTCGTGGCAAGTTAAGGACAATGTAATGAATTGATCTTGTTTTGGTTCATAAGTTAGTTATGAAAAAAATTTAGATGTGGAAATATTGGAAAAGACTAAGGGCGAAATTGGAATGTTGAAAAATGGTTTCATGAATTACCAAAATATGGACAAAATAATTGGGCTTGGAAAATTTACAACAAAAACAATGATGATGATCCAAGCCCATGGAATTAAGGCATGTGGTCAATGAATAAAAGACCACTTAATCATCCAAAATTCCTAGAAGTTTCAAGAGAAACAAGAGAAGGAGAAAAACTAAACAAGAAGAGCAAAAAAAATAAGAGCCTATTAAATTGGCCATAGAAAAATTTGCCCTCAAAAATCTTGTTCCAAAATTATTTTCTTGTTGTATTCCCACTAATTCAAGGCCCCTCTACAACTTGGTGTAGTTGTTTTGGAAGATTGAGCATTTGTTTTCTCAATCTCACACTTTGGACAAGTGAAGAACCAAGGAGAAAAAAGGTAAGAATTCATCCCTTTTTATTGTTATGTTATGAAGGTTTGTTTGTGTTGTAGTATATGAAATGAGTAGAATTTATGGAAATATGGAAGTTTGCAAAGTGGGTGTGAATACATGCATGTGGCGTGTGTGTGTGGTATGTTGTATGGTTGAGATGAGTTGAATTTTATGTTGTATTCTAGTTGTGGTTATTGTGGAATTTATATTGGAAATGAAAGTTGAATGAAAATTGGATGAAGTTGGAAATTGGCATGTTGGCGTTAGGTTATGTTGTGGTGAAATAATGATGGATTTATTTTGCTTAATATGATAGTTGTGTTGTTGTGATCTTTACAATGTAAATGAAGGATATATGGGTTAAGTTGGCATGAAAATGGAATATAGAGAATTATGTTATATTAATATGATTTTATGGTATTAAGATAATGAAGTTGTTAAAGGGTGGATTATGGTTGTTAGTGATGAAATAGTAAGTAGAAAATGTGTTGGGATGGTTTTGTTGCATATATGAAATTTTGGATAGAATATGAAATTGTTGAACATTGGATATAAGGCTTGAAATACTCTTGGTTTATGTTTGAATGATCTTGAATTAGTATGTGAACATGAAAATATGTATTGACTTATAAGTGTAAAGTTAGATTTGGAGTTGTTGCATTATTTGGAAAATAAGACTATTTAGCTAGAATGCATTTCTAGTCGATTGTTGATGTTGTTTATATTGTTGTTGGTATGGTTGTTGTTGTTTTGGCCGAGTTTGAATCTCGTGATGTTATATATATAGGGGAGATGCTGCCCAATTTTTATAGACAAGTATTGGTTAAGATTGGAAATTTTAAGCCTTATGAATAGCAAATTGGTAAATGTGACCATTTGTAGGTTTTGGACGAAACGGGATTTGAATTTTGGCAAGCGTAAAAGGGAAACAAGGTATGTAAAGCTCTCCCATTCCTTCTCTTGGCATGTCTTGACCTAATAGGTTTGGATATAAGCCTCGGGGATGCTTCTATTCTTAGAAATCTGAGTTTGGATTTGACCCTTTTTCATTCAATAGAATTGAATCAAATTTCTTGTCTTCGATGAAATAAGTGCTTAAACATCTACGTCTTGCCCAACTAAGACAGTGCACTAAAACTATCATAATGACTCCGTAAAGCTCAATGTACGAAATTCACGTACGCCGACTTTGACTTGACCACCCGAGGTGGGTCCCAATACTCGAGACCTTTTGTATTGCTCCATTTGACTTATTGTGTACAATAATTACGAGAAAACTTTTAGGTCGTTGTCCACTACCAAAGGACAATTGTTTAACTACCTCATAATGTTCTATAATATATTTGCTGTGTAACAACGTTACTAATATAATTATTGCTTCGGTTTTCCAAAAAAATGGCTTAGAAAACGCGTTTGTGGTTCACTAATGATTTTTTTAAAGAACTAGTTTTGTACAAAGAAACATAAAATTGACTTTTTTAAAAAAAAAAAAAAAAAAACCACTCCGACGGTGTGAGATTTTAATATTTAGACTTTCTAAAACCACCTCCGAAGGGGAAATGCGATGGCCTCGACATGCCCGAGTGTGCTGCAAGCCTCGGTTTGTGTACGCGAGTTATGGCCTTTGTTGTTGATCAGAGCGTGCTATGGCCTCCAGCTTACGTACGGGCGCGCTATGGCCTCGGCTGTCCGAGTGTGCTATTTTTCAAAACCACTCCGAAAGGGTGCGAGGTTTTACTATTTCATTTCATTTACTACTTATGTTTACATTACCATCATTATTATTATGCCGGAAGCGTGATATGCCTGAAGGGGCCATCATTATTATTATGCCGGAAGCGACGCAATGCCCGAAGGGGACATCATTATTATTATGCGAGGAAGCAATGCCCGAAAGGGGCCATCATTGTTACCGCGCTTGGAAGCGACCGTCCGAAGGACTATTTCATTAGTATGTCGGAGAACACACGGGTTAGATTGCATCCTTTACTTAAGGAGTGTGTGTTCATTTGCATTATTCACTTAAGGATTATATGAGACCCGTATACATATATATATGTTTATGCTTCTTCCAGTGAAGGCTACAGGTATTGAATTTGATTGTGATTTCTTCTCTCCTAATTAAGCTATAGTTATTATCTGTCACCGCCTTACATATTCGGTACATTCTCCGTACTGACCCCCTTCGGGGGCTGCGTTTCATGCCACGCAGGTACACCCAGATGAAGAGAAGACTTTTTGCTAGAAGTTGTTCCCGCGGGATTGGCGAGCTCCATTTCGGTTCGGAGTGTTGAGTCGAGTACTTATGTCATGGTATTTGTATATCCTAGAGACTTTGCAGACAGTGTCCTGTGGATAGGGTGTCGAGGAGCGCGAATCAGTTATAGATGTTAAAAGAGTGTGTATTTTCAGATGTTGTCAGTTGGTAAAAAAAAATTATGTGATTGACTGAAGGTTTTCATAATCTGTATAAAGACAGTGATCTCTATTTTGAAAAGTTTCATGTTTTTAAAAAAATTTTGAAATGACAGGCTCTAGTAACGCGAACGTTTAAGGGTTCGCTCGACTCTGAGGAGAGTCGGGTGCCCATCACACCCTAGTAAGGTCGGGGTGTGACATATTCGAATCAAGAAGAACATCGATCAAATCTTACTTCATCAAGACCCAAATCCCCGACCTATGAAATGTGTTTTATGAACTAGAAGGATGAAATTAGGAATCTAAAGGTTTCAACATGAAAATAAAGCTCTAGGTGATCGACTTCATCAATATCAAGCTAGAATAACTAACAATTTACTCAAATTCGAATTCTAGGCGAAACCCCCAAATTTAGGTATAACCCGAACTTCCAATCTCGTAAGTTAGCCACTAATTAGGAAGAAATCATGCAATTATAGGTTCTAGTCATCAATTTCATGCTAAATAGATCTAACCCAACCAACAAATCATGATTTAGAAGCCTAGAAAGAAGAACTCATGGAACCCTCTTTTAATCTTCAAACACTTAATGAACTATCAAGAAAAAGGAATTCTAAGGTGATTGAGGGCAATGGAATAGTAAAGGAATTTGAAGAACTTACCACCAAGAATTTCCTCCAAGAATATCCTTGAAAAGCTCCCACGAACTCTCTAGTCGAAATAATAAAGAATGGGAGACTTAGGGCTTTTAATGCTCAGTTAATGAATTAATCAGTAGCGGCAGCGGGACCGCTCCTCGACGACTACTCAGACCGCCGTGACAGTCAATCCACAATATCACTTGGCCGCTGTGGCGGCCCATCCCACCGCTATACGGCGGTCCGCCAGTGTCGTACGTGCGTCGGTATAGCGGGCACCGTAACCGATTTCCCCCCAACATAATCACAATCTCAACCCGAAATCCCGACTATCACCCGAGGCCATCTGCTCACATACCACATACACAGACATACATAGAAATTCGCTACAAACGCACTCGTGGCCTTGGAATTCCCAACGGAGGTCTCGTTGACCGAGTCAACCCCCAATATCTCAATTTCAACTTCCCAACCCAAGTCCCAAAATGCACCCGAGTGCATTGGGAACCGAACTAGATACGCACACAAGCTCTAAACGACCATCCGGACCTCTCGAAATCGACGAATTTTCGAAAAAGGTCCGTTTACCCAAAAGTCAACTCTTTTTCGGTTAAAGCCCAATTTTCCCAAAAAAGTCACCTAAATCAATCCAAACACCTCGGGAAGCATGTCAACGGTCCCCTCGGGTCACAAGTGAGCTAACAAGCTCGGGAAAAGGTCAAAAAAGTGCCGGAAAGACTATAACGACCAAGCGGGTCGTTACAAGACTGTTGCTTTGTAATGCATAATCTCATTTCCCGTTAATCATAACGTCACTGATTCACTATTAATAAATCATAGTTTATTTATTTATTTGAGGTTGAAAATCGTGCCAACAGTTCTTGAACGCTCAAATATCTTTTTGCAATAATTGGTTAGTCAACATTGATTTGATTCAGAAAAAATGAGTGAAATTAATCCAACATATGATAAAAGTTCAATATGGATTATTGGATACTATATTCTCAAAAGCATTCAATGAAATAAAAAAGAGAAGAGCTCTTATATCATGAATTTAATTGAAAATAAAAGGAAATTCTTCTTTAACTTTCAAATATTTTTTATATTATGATTTAGTTTTTAGGAGTTCATAGAAAATATCGAACTACTCCTTCAATAACTTAATGTCACAAAATGTCACAAGAAGCAAGAAAAAAAAAAGTAATTATAAATTTAATTTTAATGTTAGTATTGGACCCGGACTTACCACGGACCAAGTGACACTAGTTATATATATATATATATACACACACACACTATTTTTTGGTTCAATGAACCAAACATCAACCAATAGTATATCCACTAATTAAATAATTTCAGTATTTTAATCCCTTTATTATAATTTCAGCTCCCTGTGCATAGCGGGAGCTTAGTGCACCGGTTGTCCTTTTATTATAGTTTCAGCTCTATAATCCAGAATAACTTGTTCAAAACCAAATTTCCCCTTTAAGTTTTAAGTTTTATATACTGACAGCTTAAAAATATTTACGCATTAAGGTCTCTTATAAGTCAACAAGTAAATTGATATGACAAATATTAATTGATAATTTGATAAAAATAGTACTAACACTACTAAAAATCGATATTTTCCCACTGAAAAAGTTCAATGGCTATTTCCTACCTAATGTCGGTGGGAAAAACCTAAATAATAGTGTTTTCACATGAAAAATTTAGAAAATTTCCTAGCGTTTCAATGGGAACATGTTTCCCACCATGCGTTTTCCCAGTGAGCTAGTCCGGTGGAAAAATCATGTTTTGTAGCACAAATTTCCACTAAATATCGGTAGGAAAAATCTTTATTTCTAATAATACTAGTTGCAGGAGGCCCGGGCTCTCAAAATATAAAAATAATACGTAAGTTTTATCAAATAAGTTTAATTTGTGTCACTTTTTTTAGTACATAATTAATTTAATGTAATTGCAAGTTATTCATATTGTGTTTATAAATTTTCATAATTATTACAGTTTGTTCGTCATAAAAGTGGATAGTTTTTTTAAAAAAAAAATATTTATGAGGAAATAAGTTTGGTAGGAAAATTAGCAAATACCAAAATCGCACGAGTGATTCGATATTCTATAAACTAACATGATAAAGTATGATAAATACAACTCGTCGAAGATCATAAATTGGAAATTATTTTCATATTTTTATGAATTTGTGAACATGCAATTTTTATTTTTTCACTCATTATTTTATGTGCCAAGACTTTATGCTAGTCAAATGTGTTTTTTAACCTTAGTTTTAGACGAAATTCAATACATAACCTAAATTCATAAAATGAACCTCAAGAATCAATTTAGTTATTTATATATGCTTCATGCTTAAAAAGATTGATTTTTGTTAATCTAACAAGAGATTTTAAAAATAATCTAATGTTGACTGATAATGCTACCTTCATTTTCAACATTAAACAATGTCATTCAATAATTTTTACTTTTTGTATTTGTAAGCACATATAATATCACTAAAGAAGTAAAATGTTGGATGTTTAATAGGGAGAAGCATATGGAGAGGAACATGTGACATAGGGCATGTTTACATGTAAAGTAAGACCTAATAAATGATTTAGCTAAAAAAAAATTCTAACAAATCACTCATACCTAGAAATTAAAAAATCTTTTCACTAAATTATCCTTAATTAAATATTATCAATTTTATATGGTTTCTCGATAGTCTATAAAAATTAACTTATCTAAATGAGGATAAATTTAACTATATATAAGGATTATATAAATAAGAAAATGATAATTATATTTTATTTATTTTTCGAACTGCTATACCTTTACATGAAATTTGCACTTTGGTAACTTTCCAAATTCAAATGGAGCCAAATAGATTAATTTATGTACTTTATAACTTGGATTAAGGAAGTTGTATAATATGATACTTCGGAAAATACTGATAAAAAACATGATAGCTTCATCAAATTATTTACATTTAAAAAAATTGATTAGATTAAAACTGAGCAAAGACATAACATGTGTGTTAGAACAATAAATAGTAGCCTAAAGAAATGCAAAATAAATATATTTTGAGTTATTTCTTAAAATAGTTTTAAGTCATAGAGATAGTTAGTATTTCACTGTGCGTGCAAATATATAGGAGTATATCAGTACTTATATAACACACACACACATATATATATGGATTTTGCTAACCTATAACATGAAGGTTGTAGAATAGCAATGTATCCACATTTTGATTCACCAAATTACCCCTGCCAGCCAATTAAAACATAGGAAGTTTGAGGGCTTTTCTGTCTTTTAAAATAAACTGAAGCCAATTTCCCTTTCCTTTTTCATTTTCCTTCTCTCCTCGTCAATGGAGAAACTGAGAAGCAATTGAAACTATTGAAATCCTATTTTTGATTCACCAATCCTTTTTGCTCATTAATTCTTATGAAATTTCAATAGGAACGTTTTGCTAAGCATCTTGTCAGCTTCAGAATACGAACAACTGGTTTGACTTTATCGACGCTGCAGGGATATAGAAAGCCTAATTGATTTCATGAAATCATACCCTAATTTATGAATAAACTGCAACTTTAAAAACCCATTCGCTGTTGCCCATTCCCTTCATATCCTCATTTTCTATTTTTTTGTCCTTTTTATACCACTCATAATTCATCCTCTTATTTTCTCTTTTTCTTCCTTCTTTAAGTTTTTTCCCTTCTCAATAATTTTTCATGTCCTCTGGGTATTGAAACAATATACTGGTGAAATCTAAAACTAAACTAGATCCTTGCAGTTATATTAAATTATGGCCAAAGTCATAGATGAACTCCTCGAACTTTGCGAATTTTCGTTTAGGCATTAACTGAAACGTTGGCCAATTTGAATCGCCGACACAAGATAAAATGTGTCGTTTTAACCTTCGTCTTGGGGTGAGCGCACACGCGTCTGATCCACTTGCGAAGACATGTAAGCCATGTCAACAAAAAAAAATTAATTTAAGAAAAATTAATTTTAAAATCTATTTAAGTAATTTAAAAAAATGCGAAAAACCCAACCCAACCTCTCCATTAAATCCATTTAAATAATTAAAAAAATGGTGCCAGATTTATTTTAAAACACCGCCGTCAAAGTAGGCTTCGGAAAATCTATTTAAATAATTAAAAAAATGGTGCCGTTTTTTGTCGGAGATTTATTTAAATAGCTTTTGAAGTGGAGTAAGGGGATCGACATTTTATCTTGGCGGCGGAGGTTGCGGCGAGATATTTTAGCGGCGGAGGGGACACACAATACCAAATTGGAAGTGGCGTATGGAGGAGAAATGGTGGCGCCAGGAGTGGGCTATCGGAGAGGATGGGTTGGGTTTTTCAATTTTTTTTAATTATTATATAATAGATTTTAAAATAGTAGCTTTGTTAAAATTAATTTTTAATGATTAAAACTTTAAAAAAAAAAGAAAAAATTTGGTAACTCGCGCTCTGTTTAAAAAAAAAAATCTTGTAGCCTACACGCAGTATGCCGTATGAGTTTCATGAGGGTTCAAATGGCACATTTTATCTTACCGTTCGAGGAGTTCCACAATAGTTTAAATTAGATAATTTGATACATGGTAACGTTTGTATTAAAATATTTTTTTAAAAAAAACTGATTAAGAGTAGTCGACCATTTAAATGAAAAATCGGGATAAGTTCGAAATTGTCCCATTAAAAAATAAAAATAAAACTTTTTTCGCCTAAAATTATTTACAAATACGATGGAACACACAATACCAAATTGGAAAGAAAATCGTAAGCTTTATCAAAAAGAAGAGAGAAATTAAGGGCGAAAAATAAGGAACAGGAGGGAATTATCTGATTTACTTGGAAAAAGATTGAAAAGCCCTCAAACTTCCTCTGTTTTAATTGGAATAAAATGTAAAGTTCTTTTTCTTTTATTTAGGGGTAATTTGGTGAATCAAAATATAGGGATACATTGCTATCATATAACCTTCATTCGTGTAGGGATAAAGACCCTATATATATATATATATATATATATATATATATATATATATATATATAATATTCTATTTCTTGCTCTATTTTTTTTTTTTTTTTTTTTTGTAAGGAGAGGTACAAAAAAGTCATTGCATATTTGCTAATTATATATATGTACAAGTATACAATGAAAATGCCAAAGCATTGCTGCAACTTAAAAAAAAAAAAAAAAAAAAAAAAAATAGTCCCTAGGGGATCCATGTGAAAATGTAGATTTTATGGAGATAAAATTCGTAGACAAAAAGAGAAAATATGTGCTTGTTGTCGTTGTGATAGAAAAGAGCAATATATGTTGGTTGTAGTGTTAACTTTTGGAAAAAAAAAAAATCTTGATAGTTGCCAAGTGTCCTACACCTTTATTGCCTTTTGAGATATAATTGTCATCAAACTTTCTAAAATTTACTAAAATACATAGAGTTAACTATGTAAATAAAAGGCCAAAATAGGAGCAAAAATAAAAATTTAGAGGTTGTGAGGACTACAAATTCTAAAGGAAGCGTCTTTGTAGCCGGATAAAATGACCCAATCAAGGGGTGTCCAAAATTCCACAATAGTTTAAATTAGAAAAGAGATAATTTGATACATGGTAAACAAATATAGTTGGATGTATTTAAAATATTTTTTAAAAAAAAAACTGACTATAAGAGTAGTCGACCATTTAGTTTTGCTTTTCTTCACAATGGTTCAGAAAAATTTCTACTCTCTCCCTTCCTATTTAAGTGTCTTAATTTTTGATACAGGTAGCTAAAATAAGGTTTAAAAATAAAATAAAACTTTTTGGTTTTAATTTTTGTTTTAAACATGAAATGTAGAAATTTTGGAATTTAAGCTAACTTATTAAATATAGAAAGTTATCATTCTTTTTGGGACTTGTTTGCGACAAAAAAAAAAAAAAATTAAATTAGTACGAAGAGTATATTATTTCAGCTAAGATTTCGATAGATAGAATGATCCTTTTATTTCTTCATCATAGATTGTTGCTTTATTTTCTTAAAAATATCTCATATCACCGTAAAAGTCGATGTTTAGGTAAAATAAAAATGGTTTAGGAGTTAGAAAAGATAAATAACAAAATTAAACTTCAAAAGTTACAAATTTGTTAAAAAGTTAAAAGTTATTAAAAATAAATGCAAATATGGGATTAAGGAGCTGCCCACTTAGTAGGCAGGCACAATTACATCACTTTCCCTTTTATTCTCCTCCGTCCCTAACTTAATTAAGCAAATTGAATAAAATGTAAAGTTCTTTTTATTTTATTTCAGAGATCTTAATATAATAATTCTTGAAAAGTTTTGATATCGTAATATACTTCAGTGCAAAATCTAAAAAAAAAAATTGCTAGAAGGATTTGCGGTTTACATATGCGCGATTAGTAGCAACCATGTTTTATGAACTATCTGGTTCAAGAAAAGAGTATCAAACTATACATTCTACATTTATTCTTTTGTTGAGGAACCAGTGAACTTACTTATAAATAAGATAAAATTTAAGAAATTGACACTTTACACTGATGTTAGTATATCCTAATTCTAATTAAATCGTATATATATATATCTAAAATATGAAAAGTAGCTACTTTTCTTAATTTAAACTTTCTTTTTTCTTTCAAAAAAGCACGTGAGAAAATAACATTTTCCCCCTTTTCTTCTTGAAGTCTAAGTGGAATATTAATTTGTAAACTTTACGTCAATAATAATATTATAACTCTACTATCAGTCCCAAGAAAGTTAGGATCAACTAAATTTAAATAATTAAATCATGTCTCAATACAACAACGTACCTAAAAAAATTATTTGTTCTCGCTTTTATTTTTCTAAAGGATCGATTTTGATTTTTTTTTCACCTACTATACAAAATTATGTTATAATATCATGCCTAAATTTATATTTTCAAAATAAAAGATAAGATCAAGAGAAATTTAATTATAATCTTAGAATTTATGTAGTGAAAATATTATTTAAAGAATTCTCTTTCAATACCGAATGAGGTCTTCAAAGTTATTAGTATTATATAGTTTTTGTCTTTGTGAATAGTTATAGTTATTTCTTTTAGATGACATCATCACCATTCACAACTTTTTAAGCATTCTAAAAAGTCTTAAACTTTTTTATACTTACCAAATTGAAAGTGGCAACCTAAGTAATAAAGAAATAAAATAGGGCTAAATATATGACACAAGAAAAGTCATGGTTCATACTTCACTTACAAAAAGTTAAACTAAGGGGCCATGTAATTACCAAAAAGGTCTGACAGTATCTTGATTTATTTGGAACATACTTTGATATATCATGCAATAAATAGCAAGTACAAGAACAAATTTGAAAGAGCATTTCTTTTGATTAGCAAGATGCTCAATTAAAGACTGCAAAAATCATTGGATTGCCCCTTATTATATATATAGAAATAATTAGCATGCTATGACAAAACTAGAAAGTTGAAAAGTGGAAATCGGTTCAACTTTTCCTCACAAGAATTGAGCTAATTAATTAAAAACCGAATTTTATTTTCATTTAATTAAACTAATTATTTTTAAAAAACTATAGAAGGAACTAACAATTTAATAAGCGTCAGCCAAGTTGCAGTAGACAAACGACAAGAGTGTACGGTCAACCTGTGGACCATAGCTTCAGGCTTCAGCGGAACGTGCGCCCCAAACTTTTATGTCGCCTAGACGGTTCCTTTTTTCTTTATTTTTTTAGCGCGTTAGCAAAAATAATTTACATAAAACTTTCGTATGAGTAAGTACGATATTTTGTTGGGCGTATAAGAATATTTTAAAATTCACAACTTTTGCATAACTAATGCATCATCTGATTTGCAGTATTGAACATAATAATTACATAACTCTGGAGGAAATTATAAATTATTTTATTTAAGAAGAAAACGTAGAATCAATAGATCGTGCACTAGTAATACATGATTAAGAATATCAAAAGATAAAAGTGCCCCTAAATAGACAATCATGCATAATATTTTATGTATTATAATTCACCATATAGCAATTTCACATTATTATTTACGGCATAACAATTATTATGTTGGTAATTCATTGTTTATCTCATAAGTAACACTCACATTATAATCATATATGATATAACTTGTACACAAATTAAATGACACCTTCGTACAATTGTTTCCAAATGGGATTTTCATATTTCTCAGCGTTATTTGTTTGTACCTCGTCTTTTTCATAATGTACTCTACTTCTTACCTACACTTTACGAAAATTACAAAGCAAAATCCAATTGCAATTAGCACAATATTTTCTTTTGTCACAATTTTCATTACTCAAATGAGCTTTTATCATTGAAAAAAAGTTAAATATGATCAAAATTCTTTTTTAATACTGACCAATTACACCTTAATTTTGAGTTAGTTGAGATATATTATTATAGTAATAATTCGTTTCAATCTTTGCTCAATTCAAGTGTTCATTCCAATTGCAGTAGTAAGGGTTTTCTAGCAATAGTGATATTCTAATTTCACACTTCTAGTAAAGCAAATAAGCATTAGCAATAACATAGCAACACCTTAATTAATCCCAAGCAAGTTGAAGTCGGCTATGAATCGACATTGATAATGTCACTTTATTTGAACAAATTGCTCATCAAAATAAAATATTATTGACAAATAGTAGATTTAATATAAATATAACAACTTATTATAAATATTACTAATTAACTAATACAGTTTATATGGACTATGTACTTCTATTATTCTTTTGTTATTAACTAAATTCGTATTAATTTTGAGTTGTGGGCCTTTGGGACGGGTATCTTCCATAAGTATGCCCTATCACCTACTAAAATACCATAATTAGTTCTTAATAAATGAGGGGTTTTTCTTGAATCTTAGTAAATGAGAAGTACTAGTTAGGGGTGTCAATGGTACGGTTCGGGCGGTTAATTTATAAAATTTATACCGTACCAATTTTTCGGTTATTTCATTTTGTAGAACCAAAATTAGACTTTTCAAAATCGTCCCATCATGTCGGTTTCTCTTCGGTATCGGTACGGTTCGGTTAAGTTTCGATTTTTTTTTTTTTTTTAAAAGAACATCATGTTATAGTCACTAGTAAAAGTTAAGACACAATATCATACATATTTCTATAGGACTTTGACAAAAACTCTCTAGATATTTTTACTGATTAAAAGGTGATGAATCAAGAAAACATGAAAGACGACAAGAATAGAGATTGATCCCACTATTTTATGGTAGTGTAAAATAATGCTAAGCAAAAACAAATATATTTTAGATCGTACGAGGGGGGAAAATCAATGAAGATGAGACTTAAGAACTGAGACTACTAAGATTGAGTATCGACTAAGAGAATTTAAAATCATACGAGAGAAAAAATATCTAATATTTTGTAGCTTTCTATCCAAAATCGTTGGAATACCTTGTAGCTTACTAAT
Source organism: Lycium ferocissimum (assembly GCF_029784015.1). Taxonomy (NCBI): domain Eukaryota; kingdom Viridiplantae; phylum Streptophyta; class Magnoliopsida; order Solanales; family Solanaceae; genus Lycium; species Lycium ferocissimum. The sequence goes on from NC_081344.1 coordinate 19,691,717, forward strand.
TACTACTCGAGATGCTAGAACTAATTTAAGTTCAATAGGATTAATATAATAGGTTTCAGAGTTGGAACTTTAGGTGTTAATTATGTTGCCGGCTTGTAGTCATTTTCATCATCCCAAACCCAAGGCAAAATTTTTAATATTTTATTATATGTAAATTTAATATATAAAATATATTTTACATATATATACTTATTCGGTTCGGTTCGGTATTTTTTCGGTTTATATTTATAAAATTAAAAACCAATCTAATTATTCGGTACGGTTATAAATTTATATAAAAACCGTCGGTTTTATTAAAAGAAACCTAAAAATCTGTTCGGTACGGTACGATTCGGTCGGTTAAGTCGGTTTTTTGAAAACCATTGACAGACCTAGTACTAGCAAGCATCACTTACAATTAGAAGTTTTTATGGTTCGATATAGGTTGATTTTCCTGTCAAAGAAAGTCAAACCAATTATGTCAGTTTTTGAATGTTAGAATTAAAACAAACAAATTAAATTGGTTTTTCACCCCTTCAAGTTTTGTTGATTTTTTCCTCGGGGTTTTTATTAGTTTTTTAGAAATATGATAATGCACTTCAAAACACATATTGGATTGATTAAATTTCAGCATAATACTACCAAATCAGTTACTCTTTAAGAAAAAAAAAAAGTATATATGTAATCAAGTTATATAGGTAGCTTCCTCCAAATATTATACCCATTGTCCAAGAATTTTCCATTTTCAATGAATATAATAAATTTTGCTACAATGAACTTTTTTTAATGTAAAAATTAAATATTTAATTGTGATATAGTAAAATATCTTGACGTTAATTAAATTAAACAATGATGAATAATTAAAGAATTAAAAGACAAACAAGAAATAGATTCTTTGAAAAAATGAAAATTACAATCAAACCAGAAAGTAAGGAATTGAATTACTATAAAGGCATGTATGCGTGTGTCTGTGTTTTAAATAGATATATTTATAGGGAAAACCACACAAAATACCCCTTAAAATGTAAAATATTTATCCGTCCCATGCTCCCTCTAAACTAATAACCCTTCCTTCATGATATCATTACAATCTATTATATCATGATGGTATCATGGAGGACTAAGAGAAGATTGAAGTGGACTTACGTGATACCATCTCAATATGTTTTATATACCACGATGGTATTACAGAGGACTTAGGAGTGCCTCATTAAAGGACTGAAGCAGTCTTTTATGATACCATTACAATATATGTATATAAGATGATGGTATCATAATTTTTTTTTCCGAAAAAAGTGCGTCTTTTGAATAAATGAACATGATACCATCTGAGTATATTTATATACCATGTTGGTATCATAATTTTAGGGGCATTTCTAATTAATAGTTTGAGGGCATGATAGTAAGGGGATAAGGGCAAGTCTTTCCCCATTAGCCGATATGGTTCGATCTTTTCGGTTATTTTTGTAAAACCAAAATCATACCAAACTTTGTCGGTTTTTAAATTAAAAATCAAAAACCATACCAAACAAAAAATTTGGTGATCTTTTCTCCGATTTAACTCGATTCACTTGATTGGAGTTTCCAATTTTCCGTAAACACCCCCACTTATACAACTCATAAGAATAATGATTTGGATATTAAAAAACTAGTGTCAGATAATGAAAGGCGTGAGGATTTCTCGTAAGTGGCGTTCACCACCGTTAAAGAAAACGGTAATTTGGGGAACAGTATTTTATAGTAAAAAAACATTAAAAAATATCAAAAAAGAATTATTTGATTCCCTTGACAAAATCAACGTAGTACCCAAACGACACCGTTCGATAGTTTCTTTCCCTTCCTCAGTTCTTTTACCAATGGCAAATTGCCCGCAGAAAAACACGAAAACAAAAAAAGAAGAAGAAATTTAAAAAAAGTACAAATCTGAAGAAAAATCTAAGCAAACAAATCCAAAACAAAGCATCTCATTACATTGTTATTCACAACAAAAAGCTCATAGCTTTGGCTTTTTTTTCTATACACGTACATATGTTAATGCATGTGTTTGGAAACTACAAAGATGAATAAAACTAGGAGGAATATGGGAAAGAACACATGAAACTGAGCTACCCCTCAATGTTCTTTCCTTTTTAAATCCATTTTTGAGCACAAATATGGCTGATGATTTTTGTTTTTTCACCAAGGTTTGTTTTTTTGCAACCCAGTTCTTGATTTTTGTTTCTTTTGCTTTTTTTGGATTTTCCATTAGGTGTAATTAGTGGTTTCTTGATTTGGGTCTTAGAGATTTGTTAATTATTTGCTTAAAGTTTAAGCCTTTTTGTTGTTATTAATATTCAAGGGGAACAAACCAGCTTCTCTTTATTCTTGTGTTTTCTTAGGCTTAAAATTTGTTTTAAGCTCAGTTTTGTATAATGAGAATCTGGATTCATCTGCATCACAGATATTTGTTAATTTTTTGCTTAAAGTTTAAGCCCTTTTGCTGTTATTAGCATTGCAAATCAGTTTTTCTCTTTATATTGTGAATTTATTTAGGCTATTTAGGCTTAAAGTTTGTTTTAAGCTCAGCTTTGTATAATGAGAATGTGGGATTCTTCTATATCATTGGAATTTGTTAATTATTTGCTTAAAGTTTAAGCCTTTTTATTGTTATGAACATTCTTGTGTAGTTCTTTTGGCTTAAAATTTGTTTAAGCTCAGATTTGAATGAGAATCTGGGGTTATTCTATATCATAGGAATTTGCTAATTATTTGCTTAAAGTTTAAGCCTTTTTGTTGTTATTAGCATTCAAGTGGAGCAAACCAGTTTTTCTCTTTATTATTGTGAATTTATTTAGGCTTAAAATTTGTTTTAAGCTCAGGTTTGTACAGTGAGAATCTGGGATTCTTCTGCATCACAGATTTTTTTTAAAATTATTTGCTTAAAGTTTAAGCCTTTTTGTTGTTCTTTAGCATTCAAGGGGAGCAAACCAGCTTTTCTCTTTAAAATTTGTTATAAGCTCAGTTTTTTGTACAATGAGAATCTGGGATTCTTCTCCATCATAGAAATTTGCTTTTTAGTTGCTTAAAGTTTTAGGCTTTTTAATAGCTGTAGCATTCTATGGGAGTAAGCTCAAGCTTCTGTTTTTATTCCTTGTATCTTTCTTTAGTTATTATTGTAAAATAAGTATACTAATGATGGTATATTGGATTATTCCGTATGGGAACAAAGGCTTTTATTTTCAACTAGTTCAAATAATTCCCAATTCTTTGTTAAATATTTGCTTAAAGTTTAAGTCTTTTTGTTGAATGTCATGAAAAAAAAAAAAGTCTTTTTGTTGTTATGAGCATTCAAATGGAGCAAACCAGTTGTTCTCTTTATTATTGTGAATATATTTAAGCTTAAAATTTGTTTTAAGCTCAGCTTTGTACAATGAGAATCTAGGATTTTTCTGCATCATAGAAATTTGTTTTTTAGTTACTTAAAGTTTTAGGCCTTTTAATTGTAGTTAGCATTCAATGTGAGTAAGCCCAAGCTTCTCTTTTTATACGTTGTATCTTACTTTCGTTATCATTGTACAATAAGTACAGTAATGATGGTAAATTGGATTATTTGGTATGAGAACAAAGGCCTTTAGTTTGAACTAATTCAAATAATTCCCAATTCTTTGTTTGCGCACTATCCATACCCCCCAAAAAAAAAAACCCCAAATCATCTACTTTTGTAAAAGAATGTAACATAGTTATGGATTATCTAGGTTATGAAGTGCCTTGAGATAATTTAGATTGTAGAGTTTACTTTGATTGAATGACCCCTTGAAGTGCTCTTTGATCTAAGATTGTTTTAAATTCATATTCTTATGAGGAGATCCTATTAGAATTTAGAACTATCGATTATCAAGGAAAAAGAACTTAGAGATGAGCATAAGTGGACTGTATACTGAGGGTTGATGTAGCTTAGTGCAACTAGTTTGGGATCGAGGCGTACTTGATTGATAACTATTTTTGAGCAACTTATTTTATCAAGTTAAAGAAGACTTAAGTCATTAGCAGTTTATCTTCTGATTCCATTCAGGACTCGTTCATCATAAAGCCACCAAAGACATCTCCGATGATGCTGAGAATGGTTGTCTTTATCTTTGCAATGGTATGTGGAGTTTATATATGTTCAATCGGCCTGAAACAAATTGGTGTGAGTTCTAGTGGACGGTTATTAAGTATTCATGTGGTTGAAAAGCCATGTGAGGCAACTGATATTGAACCTTCAGAAAAACCATATGTGCACTTTCCCAAGCCAAAGACTTTTAGCCGGTGAGACATCTATTATTCTGTTTTTATGTTTTGGGTTTCTTTTTGTGGATTATTACTGAATTGTTGTCTTCTATATATTTAGGGCTGAATGTGCTTGCAATCCTGTAAGGTATTTTGCAATATTATCGACACAGAGATCTGGTAGTGGCTGGTTTGAGACATTGTTAAACAGTCATATGAATATAAGTTCTAACGGGGAGATTTTTTCTGTTAAAGTCCGGAAAAGTAATGTGTCAACAATTTTGGAAACTCTGGACAAACTTTATAACCTAGACTTTTTGACGAGTGCTTCCAAGAATGAATGTACAGCTGCAGTTGGACTCAAGTGGATGCTTAATCAGGTAAGCGCTTATTGAAAATTGTGATATAAATTCTATGAGAATGTTAAAGAGTACTTCTTAATCATGCTGATCTTCCTAATTAACGTCCTGTTAGTTTGTACTCAGTGATTGTGTGTTTTCCAGGGTTATACTTGATTTTTCAAATATTCGAGCTTGTATCACTTGTTTGATGTTGAGATATTTTTCTAGTAATTTTGTTGTGATGGGTATTTATCTAGCAATTTCCTTTGTCTAAGTTGAACTTGTTTATTCATATGCTTAGACTGGGGATTATTAATGGATAGGTTGATGCTTAAAACAAGGGAAGGCTGTAGATGTACTTGCACAGTGGAACATCCTTCCCGGTTTTGTCAGCTTTGGTTTGAAGTGCGCTTATATATGCTTTCTCCGTTGTGTGTTGTTTTAAAGTGAAACATGCCAGGAGAACTAAAATTGAGAATCCAGTCATATGCTGATTAGTTTATATAGCGGCCAACTAGTTCGGGATTGAGGCATAGTTGTTTGTGTGTATATTTCATATCCGGACTTACTCTTGGGACAAGCAGAATTGTTTAGGTGCCGTTTGGCCATAAAAATTATTCACTTTTTTCCGGAATTTTTTTTCACTTTTTTCCGGAATCAGCGTTTGGCCATGAAAATTCCGAATACAACTTGAAGTTGTATTCTGGAATACCAAAAACTCAAAAAACTTATTTTCAAAAAAGTTTCACTTTGTTACAACTACATTTCACCAAAAACTATAATTTCAAAAACTATGGCCAAACACAACTCCAACTCCAACTCCAAAATTCCAAAAAAAAAAGTGAATTTTTTTTTGGTGTTTATGGCCAAACGGCACCTTAGTTATTGAAAGTTGCTTATCTCTTGACTGATGAATAAACCCATCACTATCTTAGATTCTTAGCGAACGGATATTGGGTGATTAATGAAAATTTTTGCTTACTGATCATAAAAGATATCGTATAGAGTTTATGGGGAAGCTAGTGCTTGAACAATGAGTAAGATGGGTCTAAAAGAATCATTAGCTTTGTGTTATCTTGAAGTAAAATTTTCTTGACATATGATTAGTAGAAAATAGTAAATGGTTGGCTCCTTACTCTACCCACCTTACCCTGGCCCCCAACCTTTGTGTGATTGGTGAGGATGGTCTTTAAAACTATAATTACTTTGCTAACGGAGTGTTGGCTTCACCAGTCCTTTACTGCTGCAGAAGATCTAAAATTAGATTGGAAACGTTCTTTGGAAAAACTCTGCTTTCTTCTTTTGCATTCTTTTTGACCGTCTTGAATTTGACGAAACAATTACTTTAAGAATGCTTTGGATGCAAGAGCATTTAAACAAAAAAATGGCATACATGATATGTCCACCCTGTGTAAGAATGAAATGATGTGAATTCTGAAATCAAATAGCCCTTGATAAGTACTTTCTTTTCATGGTTATGGAGAATGCTGTTCATTGCAGTTCCATTTGAATGTCATTACAGGGTCTGATGCAGCATCATGAGCAAATTGTTGAATATTTTAAAACAAGAGGAGTTTCTGTTATTTTCCTCTTCAGAAGAAATCTATTGCGCAGAATGGTTTCGATGCTAGCAAATTCCTATGATCAGAATGCCAAGCTGTTAAATGGAACCCACAAGTCTCATACGCATTCTCCCAAGGAGGTCAATCTTGCATTCTATCTCCCTGTTATATTGCTTTATGTCTCTATGGTGTCTTAAGAAATATTTATCATTCAGGCTGAGATACTTGCAAGTTACAAGCCCACGATTAACACAACTTTGCTGATCCCCAACCTGAAGCAAGTAGACGACATGGCTATAAAAGCTGTGGGATACTTCAATAGCACTCGACATACTATATTGTACTACGAGGACATAATAAAGAATCAAACAGTAAGAGTTCGCATATTCTACCATGCTTACTTTGTTCATTTTGTTCATTGTGCTTACTTTTCTAATTTGCCATTTTCCTCACAGATACTAAACGATGTTCAAGATTTCCTGAAAGTTCCTAGAAGGGACCTTCATAGTCGTCAAGTGAAGATACACAAGGGACCATTGTCTTCACAAGTTGAAAATTGGGTTGATGTTGAAAAGACTCTCAAGGGAACGCCGTATGAAAGCTTCCTACATGCAGATTACAAAATATAGATTTGCAGTCGTCGTGTACAGATGTAGCTTGTGTTGTTCAACTCAATTCTTTCATTGTTTACTGTTAGGAGAAGCTCTACCACTTGATCTTAGCCAAAAGGCCGAGAAAGGTATACTTGTTAGCAGATTTTGGTAGCTGCAGATTGTCTTCTAGTTCTGCCATACCAGATAATGAGTGTTGTCTTGATTTTAACATTAAGTAGAAATTTACTTGAAATTTATTTGCTTTTCGACAAGTTAGGAACTTGTAACCGATATGATTAAAAATATTTGCTAATTTGGTTATCAATATTTCTTCCCTTTCTCCTTTCAGAAAGGCAGGAGTAATTAAGTGTTGCCTTTGCAAATTTCCTGTGTAGATAATTGCACATAAGGTATAGTCTTGGATGATTCTTCTTAATGTCAAAGTTACTAGCAAAAGGGTAAGTACTTTACGCACTCTCTGTTTATGCCAACAAGTAATTTAACTTAAAGAGCTACAAATTTAAGTGAGAAGACATATCACTTATCCATGATTAAAGGCCAAACCCATCAATAGACACATGTGGTCGTCCGGTTATTTCACTTGAACACATCAACTAAACCTTATTTTATTTAGACACCTGAGGTAGGGTCCGGCTGTGTCATTAAGACACTTTTCGCTGATTTGGTAACTTGCGTGATTTCTACACCAAACTAGCACGTGAAGAGCCCAAAAAACAGTTTTTTTCTTCTTCTTTTTTTAATTCTTTTTATTTCCTTCTTCTTCTTTATTCTTTTTCTCTTTCTTCTCCATTTAACAAACCTTCCACTATTAACAAATCTTCCACCATTGCTATCTTGTTCACCGGAAAAAATCAAGGTTGCCACCACCTTCTCTCTCCCCAAGCGTTTACGTGACAAGTAAGATGATTTTTCTTTGGATAAATCTATTTAATAAACAAAAGAAAAATAAAATTCACAACAAGATTAAAAAAAAAAAAAAAAAAAAAACTTGCCATTAATGGAGTCTTTAGAAAGCTTGAATGTTTAAAATGGGTTAATTAATTTGATGAAAATTTTGAGAAATTAATGTTGGATTGTCTTTGGGTCTTCATGGGGAATCTTTAGCTGTAGTTATAACAAATTTGGAGGAGTTTCTCTTGAAAATTTGGATTAAAATCGTGATTGTAACAAAAACAATATGAAGATGGTGAAGAACACCAAGAACAACTATTCATTTCAGAATTTCAATGTGTCCTTTCTTTCTTTTTGTTTTTGTTAATAATGTGTTCTTTTTTTATTGGGTGTAAATCAAGTTTTTCTTTTCTTTTTGAGAGTATTACTTTTAATTTGTTATTAAATATTTTAAAATAGTGTTTTTTAATTAAAAAAGACACATGTCCTCTTTTTATTCGTCATTTGCCACGTCGGTTGATCGAGGCGAGTGTATTGCACACCTTTGTAAATTTGGTCGATTCAACGAAAAATATCGAAATGGCACGGTTCATTGAATTCGGACCTAAGCGTTGGATTCTACCAACCTTATCTCAAGTGTAACTGAAATGAAACAAGGTTTAGTTGAGATGTTCAAATTCTAATAAATGAGTGAAAGAAAGATGTTGAAATGACCGAATTCATCGACCATAGGTGTTTATCGATGGGTTTGACTATGATTAAATGATAAGGTTTGACAAGGTTGATCGAAGGCGGTGAATCACTAAACTATATTTTTTATTTTCATTGCGAAAATATTTTTGGCCACACTATCTTGAGGTGTTCATCCGCTCTCTCAAATTAAATATTTTTATCCCATTCTAATACATGTTTTGTAAAAAACATTTTTTTCTTATTACGTTTTTACAAGGTTAAAATTATTTTTTATGTATATATAGTAGACGTTGAACCCCAAAACTACTTTCTTAAGCACTTCTTGATTCGTATGTTTATTTTTTTATATTTTGAACGTCTTTGTAAGATTCTGATCAAATTGAAATCCCGCTCCTAAATACAAATCACTAAATAACAAAGCTGGGGAAAGGATAATGGACTAGGAAAAGTAGGAGGACAGCACAACAAAATGTTTAAGCATTCATTGAATTCACATGATGTTAGTTTAGTATCTAAGCGTTGGATTCTACCAACCTTATCTCCTCTTCATAAAAAAAAAGAGTGATTTTTTTTTTTTTTGGGTTGGAAGAAAAAATATTCTTCTTCAATGAAGGCTGATAACTGATAAGTCATTCCATTAAATCATAATATCATATTCAGATCCACTATCTGAATACTTTCACGGGAACCTCCTCAATCCTATTATCCAATCAATAGTTGAAATGGAAAGACCAAACGTGTAAGAGAAATATATTATATGCAAAATGTTTAGTACTATGGAATGGAACGGTTGAGCACTTCATACTTAATCCCATCCTTTATGCTGGTGAGTAATTAGTGTAAAAGGACGAAGAACAAAAATTTCAAATTCAATTGCTTATCCATTTACTAATAATATAATCAAGAAAGATTCCGTCCCAACTTGCCCAATTGGCCTAGCAAATGATCCCTTACCCCACAAAATTACCAGGACAAATCATATTTTGTTGGCATATTATTTTAATAATATAGTTTTATCACTTTAGCCCTTTTACCAATTAGAAAGGACCTTTCAGCTCCTAAAACAAAAGTCATCCCAAATTAAAGCACAAGTTGTCGACTAAAAGTTGACACCAATCCGTAGGTTTAAAAGAAAATGTGTCGGAGGGCAAGGATTTAACTAATACACGTGTAAACATAACGAATATAAGCTCAAATAATCAAATTCTATTCACCTCAATCTATGCCATAAAAATTAGGCAACAAATTGATAGCAAAAAGCAGGTGACTTTTCATACATTAAAATGGACCGACGACCAGCCTGTGCTAGACATTACTCATGCTGGCCATGTTAGAAGATGCACGGAACCTCGTTTGAGTTGACCAGCCGCCTTCAAATAAGGTTAGTTTTTTTTTTTTTTTTTTCCTCTTGAAATTTATTAATAAATTAATTTGAATGCGACTTTTAAGTTGGCTTGAAAAAAATCCATTTTTAAAACTTTTTTCGCAAATTTTAATATAGGAACTTTTTTAATAAATTTCATGTATAAATAATAATGCTTAAAATAAGAAGATAAAAAAAGCGTCTGTTGAAAAAAAGACTTCATCCGCAATATTATGTTGGTTTGGTTCACTTTTATTTATTTTGTGTATGGGAGGAGGGAAAGGGATAATGAGGCAGGGAGTTGAAGCCCAGCATATTTATGTGTTATTAATAATTAATAATAAAGGAATTGTATGTAGCAATTAATAATGAAAGATGCATATTTGTCCTTAACTAGTTTAATGCTAACATATATACATATATTTAATAACCATACAATTCTGCATAAAATTGATAGAAGAAACAACCGGAACTGTTTTCACTGTATATTCAATAATACCATAGGAATATATATAGCTATACAACTGTAGGGTTAAAGTCTTATTCTAGGAAGGAGTATATATTGTAATAACTATACAATCAAAGTCCTATTCTGGGAAGGAATATATATTGTAATAACTACACAATCAGTAATTAAGTAATTAAGTCCTGTTCTAGACAAAAGTATATTTTGTGATCAATTATAATATTGACTAACATCCCCCCTCAAATTGATGTACCTATTTGGATTTTTGAAAGTAGTTGTGTCTTGAATATTTACTTTAAGTGATCACACAGTAGCAATTTGGACATAAGATAGTGATGTCGTGCGCGTGTCATCGCCTTTGTAAATAAATCGGCAAGCTGATCGTGAGAAGAAATGTGTTGTAGAGTGATGAGCCGATCAACGACCAATTTCCGAATGTTGTGGCAGTCCACCTGTATATGCTTTGTGTTTTCATGTTGCATCGGGTTTGTGGCTATTTCAATCGTACTAGTGTTATCAACATGTAACACCGTAGGAGTTGTAAAAGCAACACGAACTCAGATAATAGACGTTGTAGCCAAACAATTTTCAAACTTGTTGCCAAATTGATAGCCAGGTGACTTTTCATACATTAAAATGGACCCTCACATTAAGATGACTTAGACGTACGAGATTGTTTCTTACATTTCCAGGATATCAAGGATGTGCCAAGAAACATGCACCAACCAGTAATAGAGCGTCGAGAATCTGGACAACCAGCCCAATCTGCATCGGTATAACTTTCAAGACGTAGAGGAGAATCAAAACGGAAGTGAACACCTCGACTCATATATTTTGTAGAACCCCGAACATCAGAGATAGTGACACAAAGTAATGTCAGTGTAGTGTGCCGACACGATGAGATTAGCCGCAAACGGCTTAGAAGTTGTCTTTAGCATACGAGATATACGCCTTGTTGTCATAGTGAGATAACTAATGATCCCACCAACTGCCGATACAATGTTGGATCACTGAATGGTTCTCCATATGCCTCCTTATACTTCGTATTAATCTCCATTGGGGTGTATACAACCTTGTCATTCGTAAGACCAACTGTCGCAACAAGATCACTAGCATATTTTTGTTGTGTAAGCATGATCCCAGTAGACAAGTATAAAACCTCAAGCCCAAGAAAGTATGTCAGTCGTCCCAAGTCCTTCATCTTAAATGAGGTATGCAAGAATTCGTTCAACTTATTAATACTCTCTCGATCATTTCTTGTGATAATGATATCATCAACATAAATGAGAAGTATTGTGATTACCTGTCGGAGAAGTACGAAGAAACAAGGAATGATCTGAAGAACTCTGAGAGAAGCCCGCAATTTGAATCGTGCACCAAAATTTATCAAACCAAGCTCGGGGAGCATGTTTTAAGCCGTACAGAGATTTTTAAAGATGAAAAACTGCATTTGGTCTTGGCAGAACACATCTAGGTGGTGGTTTCATAAACACAACTTCTTGCAGGTCACCGTGGAGAAAGGCATTTTTCACATCCATCTGATGTAAGGTCCGACCTTTTATCGAAGCCAGATCCAATAATGTTTGTAACGTTGTCATCTTAGCAACAGGTGCAAAAATCTCCTCATAATCCAACCCATACTCCTGTTTGTACCCTTGAGCAACCAATCGAGCTTTGTAGCGATTAATTGTACCATCCGCCTTAAGTTTAATGGAATACACCCACTTACTTCCAATGAGAACTCCATCTGCTGGTTTATCAACGAAGTCCCAAGTAATTCTCATTTAATGCGCGAACCTCTAGCGACATTGCCTCTTTCCAACAGGTTTGTGTAGAAGCCTGTAAGTAATATATAAGTATGTCAACAAAATGTAATGTGGTATGCAATTGTAGGACTTACCAAATTTCCCAGGACAGTAACCAAGCCGTTTAGGAGCATGACGGTTTGTCCTTCCAGATCGGTGTGGGGAAGTAACCGAATAGGATCAACCCTCTTTTGAAGTTGAGGACGAGGATAAGGATGAAGAGTCGATACTGGAAGGAAAGGAGAGCCAAGGATCATTGTTATCATAGTTCACGGCCTATTTCCGGAGGGTCAAGAGGATGATCAATAGTTACCACATCATCATCAAACTTGTACAGGAAAGAAACAGATTCCGAATCATGCTTTTTAGAATCGTGTTTGTAAGAAGACTGATCCTAAAAAAAAGCATGTCTAGATACTCGGATTTGACGACGAAAGGCATCATAACATAGATACCCCTTTTGCGTGTCACTGTAGCCAACAAAAATACATTGTGCTGCCTTTGCCGAAAGCTTCTGCTGTTCATGTGCTGGAAAATGGACAAAGCAAACACAACCAAAAACTCGCAAGTGAGAATAATCAGGCTTTCTCTGAAATAATTTGAAGTACGGAGTCTTATTGCCAATGATTGGGGAAGTTTGTCTATTGATCAAATAGACAGAAGTATGTATTCAGACGTACCTAAAAGAGCCAATGTAGTTTCCAAATCATGTCGATTTTTCCTTTCTACGATGCCATTTTGTTCTGGAGTATGAGGACAAGTGCATTGGGCTATAATTCCTTTGTTTTTGAAAAACTCAACAATATTAGTCTTAATGTACTCTCCCCCGGAATCAGAACGAATTTTTTTTTATAGTTTTATGAAATTCTGTATGAACATACTCAACAAATTTCATAATAAGAGCCGGGACCTCAGATTTTTTCGAATAAAAAACACCATGTGTATCTAGATACATGATCAATAAATAAAACAAAGTACTTATATCTCATCCTCGACAAAATAGGAGAAGGACCCCAAACATCGCTATGCACTAAATCAAACGGATCTTCATAGGTAGATGAACTGGGTGGAAAAGGGAGCTTATGACTTTTCAAACCGGCACAATTAGAACATGACAGAGGGAGACTGGAATGGATGTCATGTGCTCTTGGAAGACATGATTTAAGCATGTGCTGAAGCCAAAAGGAATGAGGATGACCCATCCTATTATGCCAAAGAGTGAGCAATTTATTCAAGCGAGTAACATCTCAGCAGAAACTGAAAGAAAACAATGATGCAAGTGGCGATGAACTGACTCTAGTAGAAACATTCTGCCAACTTTACGCCCCGTGGCCATGATCATCTGGGTTTTCAGATTCTGAACAACACAACCGTTAGGTGAGAGTTTCACAACACAATTTTGATTAACTATTTGACCAACTGAAACAAGATTAGCCTTCAAATTCGGTACATAACCAATACCCGACGCGGGCAATGTGTGCCATTTTCTGTATGAATAAAATGCTTAGAAACGTCATCAGATAATGAAGAAAATTCAGACAAATCTCCCGTCATATGACTGGAAGCAGCTAAATCTAGATGCCAAGTAGATTTAATAGAATTAATTATACCTGAAGAGGATGTCGAGAGTGCACTTGAGATGGCAGCGGGTAGGGCAGTTGCTATAGAATCCCAAATTAGTCTTTCGAGATCGCGGTCAACAGAGAAGGAACCAGATGGTGTAGTGACGTCTTCCTGATATGCTTGGTGAGTAGATCGCCAGCGGTTTGGACGATGACGACAGTCTGAAATATGATGGCCAGCAATCTTACTGTAAGCACCATACTTTTTCTTCTTGGGACAATTGGATGCTATGTGACAGAAGTCGTGGCATTCATAGCACTGGGGACTTCGCTTAGTAATTCGTATCGAAGCAACAACATCTGATTTTTCTGCAAGTAATGCAACAGCAGGTAATGGCGTGGACTCCATGGCAGCCTGAGTTCTAAGCCTGGTCTCTTCACATAAGATGGCTACCAACACAATGTCTACAGCAGGCGTGACTTCTCTTGTTCAACAAATTGCCACGAATCGACCAGAATTCGGGCCTAAGTTTCATTAGGAACTGCACCATCCTTGTCTTATCCTCTTCTTTCAGGACTTCCTTAACCGCTGCCGTAGACATATTCTGCCCAGAAAATTGATCCTATTCTGACCAGAGTGATGGCAAGCCAGCATAAAAAGAGCGAACATTCTTGTCCCCTTGCGTATACTCGACAATGTTTCGTTCCACTTCAAATTCTCGCGCGCTCTGTTGATAGACTGTACGGAGGTGGAGCCACATCTCAGAAGCACGAATAAATGGTCTAAGTCTCATAGCAATGTTAGCATGTACAGAATTCAGCATCCAAGCGATTACCTTTGCATTATTTAATTTTCAGAGATCCAACTCTTTTGGATCTGTTGGCTGACGAGTAGAACCATCTAACAACCCAAAAAGACCCTTACCTTGAACAAAGACTCCAAAGTGGAATTTCCATAGAGCAAAATTGGAACCGTCCAATTTTGTGTAGAGCAAATCGTGCGAGGATGACTTTGAATCCATTGAGGGACAACATACGACTGAGAGAAAAAGAAGAAGGTACAAGGTACATGTGTAGAGAAAACAGGGAGCACAAAAGGAATACAAAAATGTAGCAAAATACCTGTGTAGAGAAATATAGAGCACCAAAAAAAAAAAAAAAATAGATGGTGGCTCCGTATACCATGACAGAAGAAATAGCCATAACTGTTTTCTCTGCATATTCAATAATACTATAGGAATATATATTGTAATAACTATACAATCAGTAATTAAGTCATATTCTGGGAAAGAGTGTATTTTGTGATCAATTATAGTATTGACTAACAAAAATAACATATAAATTCTTGGATAACTTAAAAAAATACTCCATTTAACACCGTCAACCAAAGGCTAGTTATGCGCCGATTATTTTTTTCTTACGCTACCAATCAAACATTGTATTATCTTAAGTGTTTTTAAAGGCGTTTTCTGGTGCATCAAAGCTATCAAAGCGGATTGGCCAAAATGCAGCTATGGTGAGACGTATTGTCCCAATCTTCGAGCACTCATTTGAGGCGTAAACTCAGAATACTCTCCCAAATGGGAGTTAAGTTTGCTAAGTAAGTTCTTTTTTATTTCTTTAAATACTCAAATGTTAGCTCTCAAACAAAAGAAAAACTCAAAAGTCAAAGATTTTTTTAATTATAATTATTAACCTTAATTTCATAATTCCTTCTCTTTATCATTTACTAAGTCATTACTCAATTTATTTTTCACTAGTTGTATGCAAAATGCAAGCTACAGGTAGTTAGAGCTTTGCTCTCAAATAGTTGCTATGATCCCACGCTTCTCGCTTAAAATTTCCATCCTAGTGCTTCATTCTCTTCAAGCATTTTTTCGCTCTTTTTTATTCTTTTTCAAGTTGGTTTTAAGAGTTAATGGCCAAAAACACACCTGAGCTATCACTTTTTCGTGAGTTTTTTACCTGAACTATCTGGTGTGTGAGATTTCTACCTGAACTATCAGCTGTGGGAGATTCCTACTGAGCTATCATCAACTATTTACCAAAACACACCTCAATTATTAGTTGTTCACTTTAATACATATTAAAAACAAATATCTTTGGGTCTTGATTGCTCTAATACCAGAGTCAAACACCCAAATCCAGACCTCCCAAGGGAGGAAGAACTCTTGCCATATCTATCCCATGCTTATTAGATGGATGGTGTCTATGTTTGACTTCAAAGTTAAGTTTTGAGGAGACAAAGAAGGGACCATATCTGCTGGTCTAATTTTGATTTTTTTTTTTTTTGTTTTTGTTTTAAATCTCAAACAGCTGATATTAATTTTGTGAGGTTCATCTCACCAGTTAACAAATTTAAAATTTGTGGATTTAAAAGTATAAAATTTTAACTCATTAACTTGTCAAAAGAAAAAAATAGCATCACACAAAAATCAATTGCATAGACACAAAACAACCTTTTTTCAGCACCAACGAATGTAGAATGAAATTTATTCCTTCCTGACCGAAGTCTTTATTCTTGGGTATGAAAAAATCTTTGATAGGGAGCGCTCCCCGAACCCTATACAATGCAAATTCAATAAAGTCAAACTCCACTACGAATATCTAACACCGGTGGAAACTAAAAAAAAAAAAAATTTTTTTTTTTTCCATCCAACAATCAGACTCCTAATAAACTCCTAGTTGTAAAACCCTGGACTTTCAATCCCACGGTCAAAATCCCATCATCGTTACACACGAAGACTTGACCCTACCCTAGATCCCCTGTTACTACTCCCTCTCTCCCCATTTAGCCTCCCCTCTCTGTTCTCCTTCCCCATTTCCTCTCTCTAAAAGCCACGCCCAAAGTTCTGAGAGAGGAAGTGTGTAAAATTTTTCAAACATGAATGGGGATATGAGTCAACAACAACAACAGTGGATTGCGATGCAGCAACAGTATCAGCAACAATGGATGGCGGCTATGCAGCAACAGCAGTATCCACCGGCAATGGTAATGCAGCAGCAACAACAAATGATGTACGGTGGTCAGCAACAATACATGCCGTACGGTTACCATCAACAACAACGGCAAAAGCAGCATATTCATCAACAGAGTTCTAACGAAGATAATAGAACTATCTGGATTGGTGATCTTCAACAATGGATGGATGAAGGCTATCTCCACACTTGTTTCGCTCAATCTGGAGAGGTTTGCCTTCTCTCTTTCTCTTAAGACTTACATACTTGTGTTGGAGTGTAATTAACATGAATAGAGCCGAATGGATTTGCTTATATGGTCCTAATTTAAGTGTCTTAGTTTGATTGGGCACGGAGTTTAAGAAATACAGATAAGAGTTTTGGATCTTGTGGTCTTAAATTAAAAATGTGTGTCCTTTAAATCAGGGCCCGTTTGGCCATGATTTGATTTGAAATCAGTTGATTTGAAGTTGAAATTTTGTTTGGACATACAATTTAAATTTCTTAGTATGTTAGTATTTTTTCTCATAAACATGAAAACCCCACAATTTGTGAATATTATCGAAACTTTCACAACTCTTATACAATCTTACCGAATGAGCAAAACATAGTTCATAAACAAGGTATCGGAATATCTTAAGATGCCTTCTTTCTCTTGCATTTGCTTATTTACAGTATCTTAAAAGCTCCTGTTTGGCCATAGATTTTGGAGTTGAAACTTGAAATTTTGAGTTTTTGAAACTTAGAAGCTGTGTTTGGACATGCTTTTTTACTTGGAAGAAATTTGGAAGTTTTGTGAGTGAAAGTGAAATTTCTCCCAAAAAACTAGTCTGAGCCATTTTTTGGAACTTGAAAATATTTTGAAGATAAATTTTCAAAATCTAATAAACTTTCATGGCCAAACAGATATTGGAAGATAAATTTTCAAAATTTGATCCAAAACCTATGTTACTCGGACTCTTCAAAAATGGACACAGGTGTGTGTATTATCCTCCAAAAGTAGTGCATTTTTGAAGGATCCGACACAGGTGCGGCATCATTTTTGGAGAGTCCGAGCAACATAGGCTAAGATTTCCATACTTATCTTGGAATGAAATTAACCTGAATAGAGCTGAGTGGATATGTGATTCATAAAGTGGATCCCGACTAGTTTGAGATTGAGATGTAGTTTCTTTCATAGTTCTCGAGAGTGAAATTAAACTGAGTAGCGCGGAATGGATTTGTGATTCATAAAGTGAGTCCTGGCTAGTTTAAGATTGAGATGTACTCCTTCCGTCCCAATTTATGAGGCACTTTTGGATTTCGAGAGTCAAACGAGTTTTCCTTTGACCGCTATTTTTTCATAAGCCTTTTTAGCTATTTTGAATTGTCAATTATTGGGACTTATAGTACCCAAGGTGTGGCCTAGTGGTCAATGAAGCGGGTTGAGATTCATGAGGTCTCAGGTTCAAATCCCACCAGAGACAAAAACATTATGTGATTTCTTCCCATCTATTCTAGCCTTGGTGAACAAAGTTACCTTATATTTGTTGCTGATGGGAGGTGGCAGATATACCGTGGAATTAGTCGAGGTGCGCTCAAGCTGGCCTGGACCCCACGATTATAAAAAAAAACATCACGATTATAAAAACACTATTGTGACTTATATTACTTTTTACTTAGTTTTCAAATATATAAAATTGTTTCAAAAACCTTGAAGATTCCATGTCTGATTTACGGTAAAAATTTAACAGTGTGACTCTTGAAATTCGAACTCTGCCAGAACAGAGGGAGTAGTTTCTTTCGTAGTTGTCGGGAATGAAATGGGCCTGAATAAAGGATTCATAAAGTCAACGCTGATTAGTTTGGGATTCAGGGATAGTTGCATATTTTAAGTTGCTGAAATGTATTGGAATAGGGTGGAATGCACCTTGGGGATTCATAAAGTTGATCCTGACTAGTTTGAGTTGAGAATCGAGATGTAGTTTCTTCCATATTTGTCGTGGTATGAAGTGGATGGCAGAATGAACAAGGATTCATAAGCTGATTCTGACTAGTTTTAGATTGAGGTATATTTGATTGAAAAGTTAGAAAGTAAGCCTTTAAAACCTGCATGATTGTTCAGAAAGCGTTATTATTCATTTAATGTGCGATTGATCGTGAGCAAGACGTGACCAGAAATGAGATTCCATTTGATGTGCATATAAACTACTGTGATAGTGAGATTCAAAGAATGATTCATGGGATTTTGTGGTATTCCCTGCCTTCCCAACCTCCCTTTTGGCCATATGCTTGGATGGAGAATCAAGAGTTGAACATGTAAGTTTATTGGTAAATTAAGAATGTCTTGCTACTTCTACAAATACTTGGGATGAGGAAGAGTTAAATACATTTTACCACCTTTAATTTCATTCTAGTTTTCTGTATTAACTCAACGTCCAGTTTTTGACCAAAATTGACACCTGATTTGAATTCGAGATTTAAATTGGTAAAAATGATAAGGAAAGTGTTCCATGTGGGGTGGAATACCATAGAACTTGTTCATTGTACTCCAAGCTGCATGTATTGATTTCTTGGTTAGCATTGAATTCCTAAATGAAAGCATGCCACCCCTTTTTGCACTTTAAGGTCACAAATCAGATTTGGTGTATGCTTTATGCCATTCTTGGCTTGAGCTAGACATACCATACTCCCCTGTAAAGCTGTTGCTTGGATGGAGAAAAGAGGGCCTCAACAAGAATACCCAGAAGATTTGGAACACTATCCCACAGACAATTTGGTGGACTGTATGGCTTCATAGAAACAACAGATTTTTTTTAACACAAAAGTAGAAACATACTTAGAGCCCGTTTGGATTGGCTTATAAGTTGGCTTATAAGCTGTTTTCAGCTTTTTTGAGTGTTTGGCTGGCCAGCTTAAAGTCATTTTGTGCTTAAAATAAGCTCAAAAAATAATTGGACCCATTTAACTTAGTTTATCTAAAGCAGCTTATAAGCTGAAAACAGCTTATAAGCCAAAAAAAATAAGTTGGACTACCCCAACTTATTTTTTTCAGCTTGTAAGCTGCAAACAGCTTTAAGCTATAAGCCAATCCAAACGGGCTCTTAGTCTTAAACACAAATGTATTGCTTTGCTAGCATTTTGGTGCAACTTGTCCCTTACACACGATGTACATGGACATGCTAGATATTATTGGGGATATGCGCAATCTGCAGTTATGTGTTTTTGTAGCACTGTCTTATTTATCTTAGAAAAGCAAGGATCTACTGTTTTACTTATAGAGGATGGGAAAAAAGAGGGGATTGCTTACAATAAAAAAGGAAAAAAGAGGGGATTGTTTGGAAGTTTTTTGGTGTGAAATATGTTAAATGGAATGATACCATAAAAGTGTATAGCCACCTAAGTCTGTTACATCATGCAATAGAATGGGTGGTAGATCTGCTGAGAGAATGAAAACCACTGAGAGAGGCACTTCCGTAGAGGAATTTTATTTTGATAGATTATGAAATTCTTATATAAATAAAAAAAATTATAGTAGAAGATTCCTCCTGATATACCACTTTTCAACTAGGTATCATGTCAAAACAAGCATGGCTTATGGTGGTTAATCAGCTAACTGTAATAGCATGCATCTTGATTAGTTCTCTTGGTTGACCATGTATCATAAAACATGCAGGTTATTTCTGTGAAGGTCATTCGAAATAAGCAGACTGGTCAATCAGAGCGTTATGGGTTTGTTGAGTTCAATACCCATGAAGCAGCAGAAAAAGTCCTACAGAGCTACAATGGCACTATGATGCCAAATGCAGAGCAACCATTCCGCCTAAATTGGTCATCCTTTAGTGCTGGTGAAAAGCGTGCAGATGTTGGTGCTGGTGCTGGTGCTGGTTCTGGTTCTTCTTCTGATTTATCGATTTTTGTAGGAGATTTGGCCCCTGATGTTACTGACGCAATGTTGTGTGACACATTTGCCAGTAAATATCCATCCGTTAAAGGTGCAAAAGTAGTAATAGATTCAAACACGGGTCGCTCAAAAGGCTATGGCTTTGTTAGGTTTGAAGATGAAAGTGAAAGGTCTCGGGCCATGACCGAAATGAATGGCATATATTGTTCTAGCAGGGCTATGCGTATTGGTGTTGCTACTCCAAAGAAACCATCAGCAATGCAACAATATTCTTCACAAGGTACAAAATATTGTATCCTGTTTTGCTGCAAGTCATTTATTATATAGAGTATACTGGATCAGATTACCATAACTTTCTGTTTCGTAGTCCCTCATTCTGAATTTCTTTTTCTACTATGCGGACATTACTAACCTAGTATCTTTCAGTTATTATCCATATATTTCAGTTTTACTTTTTCCAATCACTCTGGAAGTTAGTCAACTTGACTACTGATCAACAGAATAGGACATTTAATTTGGAGGAGGCATTATGTTTCTTACTGGCTGAACAATTTTGACTATCTTCTGGTAGTTAACTACTCCAGATATTTCATACCTGTGTGCCTGCAATTTATGTTTACTGTCAAATGTTATTCTTATATTTTAAATAAGACAGATATTTCATACCTATGTGCCTGCAATTTATGTCTGCTGTCAAATATTTGGATCTTATTCTTATATTTTCTTCTCGAGGTTTTGAACTGTTGACACTCTTTTTCAGCTGTAATATTAGCGGGTGGACATGCATCAAATGGTGCTGCAACCCAAACTTCCCAGTCTAATAGTGATTTATCAAACACAACAGTGGGTGCTTCTCCCTCTTATGGTAATTGGTCCTAGTTACTCAATTGGCTCTCTAACTTTTGATTTACTGTGTAGGTTTTTGTTGGAGGAATTGACTCTGATGTTACCGACGAAGACCTCAGGCAGTCATTTATCCAGTTTGGCAATGTGGTCTCTGTGAAAATACCAGCTGGAAAAGGATGTGGTTTTGTACAATTTTCGGACAGGTAATGAGTGATACTGCTAAACATGAATTTAGTATAGCGTATGGGTATATAAGGCAGTGAGGAGAAGTGACTCTCACGACTCGGGAATATTGGGGACAGATTGGTGAAGTTCTATAGTTTCCTTTATTTGGTCTGATTTGATAGAACCTACTAAACTATCAATGAGTTAAAATGGCTGGAGCTTTTAGGTCAGTACTAGTTTAGTATATTTATTAGTGTTTGGTTTGGTTTTATTTGTGATGCTTGAGAATCTGCAACCAGAGTTATCAGCGGAACGTACTGATCATAACATACAAAACAAGATGTTTTACCCGTTAGCTAGCAACTGTATTTCTGAGAAAGAAGGAAAAGTCTATGGACTCATTCATCTACCAGGGACTAGAGTTTCAGAGATTGATGAAGAGTTTTATCTTAGTTACTAATGTGAATTGTTTCAAAATCGACCATCTCTATGTACTGATTTTCTTCTGTGAATTGAATGAAAGGAAAACATAATTTCTGAATCCAGAACTCTTTCTTTGGGTTATGAAATGGCCTTTTAGTAAAATATGTTTTTTAACCAACTTGAGATCACTAGAAGAGTAATCGACTAATCATTTTCAAACCTACCCAACAGTTTAAAAATGAACTTGTCGCATGAACTCACTGATAAACTGAAGTGGTTACACATATATAGTGAATTTTTGGTTGTTACTACTGTTTCTATGGAGGCAGGGGGCCAAGGTGGTGGTCAGTTGAACACCCTTTGCCAGAAAATTATACCGTGTATATAGGTCATATTATTTTCTATACAGATATTTATTAAATCTTGAACACCCTTAAGGAATTTTCTATCTTCGCCACTGGATGGAGATAGTCTTGAAGCTTTCAAATGCTAACATTGCATAACCTGCTTGCGTTTTATGTTCCATAGGAGTGCAGCAGAGGATGCAATACAAAAATTAAATGGAACAGTTATTGGAACTCAGACGGTTCGTCTTTCCTGGGGTCGAAATCCAGCAAACAAGCAGGTATGTACCAAAATGGTAAATGTGTTTCTAGAAAGCTTTTTCTTTAGATATTGAGTACCTTGTGCCAGCATCTGTTTCATGGAGTCTCCATGTTTGCTGTCAAAAGTTTCCATAAGCTTTTTACATTGAGCAAAATGAGAAGAAAGGCAACAATGTTCCCCAGAAAAATGTTACTAGTGTTCTGCTTTTTGTATGAAGAATCCTTTGCATTGTGTTTATCCCAAATAAGCCACTTGCCTAGAAGCTGACAAGTTGATAAATCTTGACTTTTCATGTCTGGTCTACGTGATATTTATCGGTTTGCAGGAATACAGAATCAAATATTTAAAAAAAAGGTTATAATAGACTTGGAAACTTAAGCAATTCACCTTATGCATTAAATTTGTAATGGTGTATCTACATGAATTTAAAATTTATAGGTAACATTTACAGCTCAAAATTTATATGGTTTATGCATCTTTCTTTATGCTCTTTATTAGTAGTTGACCTGGAAAATGATTTCCCTTGGATCCTAGGGAAGTATTTTCCACTGATCTTCGGAAAACACTTCCTTAGAGTAAGTATTTAGTGCAACCAAACAAGAGAAAATATTAAATCATACCAATCAAACCCAATAGATGGCAGATTCCTGCTACCACTGGACTACAGAACCCCCCACACCACGTCGTGCCTCTTCATTCATTTTACTCCTCAGTCTTTATTCATTTTTTAATTTCCTTTTCCTATTATTCTAAGTTTTCCTTTTTTTGCTTAGAATTAAGAATACAATTAGTACAATATTTTGAAATACAAAGCCTTCAGTTTACAACAGTTGACTTGATTACATCTAGTCTCACCTAAGCAATGATTTGTTTATCAAAATTTTGCGAGAAAAATATAATTCCCTCTGTCCCAATTTATGTGATGCTCTTTGATTGGGCATGGAATGTAAGATTTTGAAACTTATGGTCTAAAATAAAGATTTTGAAACTTATGGTCTAAAATAAGCCATACATATTTGTACCCGCAAGGGTGGCTCAGTTGGTTGAGCATGGTGCTTTCATAATGGAGGTCTCAAGTTCGAAACCCCCTGCCTACGACAGCAGGGGATTTGCCTTCTGGGTCGAGCTCGTCGCACCGGGCTTGCCTTGTGCAGGTTATCTCTCCTGTGTGGTTTGCGAGCTATTGCACAGGAGCTGGGTTTACCATGTGCGCATCTGAAGGGTAGCGGCTGCGGGTTCCCATGTCATCAAAAATATGCCTTACATATTTGTGTGGCTATAGATCATAGCTATAGATCATCTCATTAAGAGAAATAAAAAGTTTAAAAAGTTTAAAAAGTTTTAAGGTTATAATGTTTCTTAATATAGAAAATTATCATTATTTTTGGAACAGACTAACAAGGAAGGGCATCACTTAAATTACGACAGACAAGAGTACTAACCTATTAAGGACAAGAAAATATTTTTTGGAACCGCTCATGCACCAACCAAATACTGGAAATAAGTAAGAAAACAATTTAGTTTCCCGGAAAACTTTTTCTGTAGAAATCATTTGCTGTAGAAAACATTTTTCTTTCCAACCAAACACCCCTAGTGAAGCTTCTTCATAGAATGTTTGCTATATACACAACTTATACTTGCTCTGTTTTTGCAGTTTAGAACAGACTCTGGTAGTCAATGGAACGGGGGTTATTATGGAAGGCAAAATTATGGTGGATATGGATATGGTGCATCACAAAGTCAAGATTCCATGTATGCTGCTCAAGCAGTTTATGGGGCAGCCTCTAATGGCTACGGGAATCACCAACAACCAGTTAGCTGAACTATAGTCGAGTGTGCCATTTAGTTAGAGTTCGGCAAATTTTTATTTTTAAAATTTACTTTTGGGTGTTATTTAAATTGACTTATAGGTTGATACTGGTTGATGAGGATTTGTGGCAGGATTGCTTTTATGCTTTGATGAGTGGTGAACTTATTTGCCTCATGTTTGCCTTTCCTTCTCTCGTTTGTTTCTGCTCAGTATTTGATCTTTGATTGACTTCATAAAATTATCAGGGGGTTATCAAGCAATGAGTTATGGTAAAAACAAAATGACATAACTAGTACTACTGTACTAGTATTATCCAGGAACTCGAGCTGCTATTCTTTTTGATAGTTGTTGGAAGAGGGATCAAGGTCAAGTTGTGAATACAACAATATTTAATTGAATATAACTAAATCGTTCTCTCTGGCGATAGTTTGAACTTATTGTTCCATTTTAAAAAAAATTCTGCTATATATAGACGCATCTCAAGTTGAAATTAGAGAATGTCTCTTCACTTGTTACTTATACGAGTTAATGGTCCAAGACATATCTGAACTATCACTTTTTCGAGAATTTTCCTCCCGAATTATTAGGTGTGCGAATTTGCTGCCTGAACTGTCACCAACAGTTTGTGAAAATGCACCTAAAGTACTAGTTGTTCACTTTTTCTACCTATATTCAGGTAGGAAAAGTGAACAACTAATAGGTTGATGTGTGTTTTGACAATCAGTTGATGATAGTAAGGAAACTCATGGAAAAGTGATAGTTCAGGCGTGTTTTTGACCATCATCTCTTGCTTTTAATACGCAGTTGTCCATAGATTCACGAAAACTCGAATTATACCGTAAACAAAAGCCCAAGTATGGACGTAACAATCAAAGAAAGTGAATTATGTGCAAATACAAATATGATAGGAACAGTAGGAT
Source organism: Lycium ferocissimum (assembly GCF_029784015.1). Taxonomy (NCBI): domain Eukaryota; kingdom Viridiplantae; phylum Streptophyta; class Magnoliopsida; order Solanales; family Solanaceae; genus Lycium; species Lycium ferocissimum. Next base: position 19,716,852 of record NC_081344.1, read on the forward strand.
CTACATTTTTTTTTCTTTTGCAAATCGTCCTTGTGATGTGGGGGTGGGGGATGTGGGAGGGTGGGGGGGGTGGGGTGGGGTTTGGCTAGACCCCTGTGGATCATATCCTGCAAAAAAATTGGTACATGGGAGATGGGGCATCTGACCCGACCTCTCCTTCCTAATAGAGGGATGACAAATCCATCCTGTACACATTGACCTCTATAAGTTTAGAAAAGTTAAAACTGCTTAAACTGCACAAAAGTTAAGAGGTACCTACATTGTCATTTCATTGAAGAGGCTGAACTGGGATTTACCATCGAAGATCATAATTTTCCATATGGTATTTGGTTGTTTATAGTTGTCTCTGTTTGGGCAGAACCAACTTCATCGGCAATAATATACCTCAATTGGGAAGAATGGAGAACAGAAATAGAGATCAAAATCAAACAAGAAATTTTTTGCTATATCCAAAACAAAAAGCAAACAGTATTACTAAGCTAGCTAGACAGACGGTTGATTCCATTTTGATTTGTCAATACATCCATTGTCAACCTTCTGTGAGCAGCATCATCACAAATAAAAACAACTTTAAGAGGTGCTACTATTATCACTAGTACTAGTTAATAAAATTGGACCAGGTCTAAAAATATTATGCTACTATTATCACTAGTAGTAAATAAGAGAGTACTCCTACTATTCAATAATATTGGACTAATTCTAAGCTAATGTAACAGCAGCTTCATTCCAATCATCAGATGATTCCTTCATTAGCTGCTACTAACTCAAACTTTATATAAAGAAAGAATTAACACACAGAAATCAAGCATCAGCATTACCTTTAGCTAAATAACCATACTAAGCAAATTTTGAATATGATGAAGGAGGGTGTGGCTGCTTTCTCTCACTCTCTGTTGAGCTGGTTGGCCTTTGTGCAATGCGACTCGACTGAATATTCACCGGTTTATACAGGCCGATCTCAAGAATGACTGAAAGAAGCTGATAAAATATCAGCATTGCCAGGCCAACCTCAAGTTAATTTTGATCAATTTTCTGGCTACGTGACTATCGATCCCTCAGCTGGTCGAGCATTGTTCTATTATTTTGCGAAGTCTGAAGATCCTTCAAACAAACCCCTTGTACTCTGGACAAATGGAGGTCGGTAATTTCTAGCTACACTTAGTTTTATTGATAAATCAAAGAGATGTGCCATCTTTTATTTCATTTTTCCTGACATCTCATGGTAAAGTTTTGATATCCAAATTGTACACCAAAATTTGATTATTTAACTACTCAAAAGAGTAGACCTAGTATATATAAATGTACCTACTATATATAAATGTACTCCTTGTTAACACCTTTCATGTGATGAACAACAGGTCCAACTTGCTCTTCTTTAGGACTTGGGGCATTCGAGGAAATGGGTCCGTTCAGAGTCAATAGAGGTGGTAAAACTCTTGCGCGAAATGAGCACGCATGGAACAATTGTAAGAATGTTGTTAAGAACTAAAGTATTGTCATTCATTTACGTTAACGACTAACTGTATAATCATTTAATAAGTGTTGTTAACAATGCAGTGGCAAACATTCTATTCTTGGAATCCCCTGTTGGCTTTGGATTTTCTTACTCTTAACACATCATCTAATGATGTTAATGGAGATACAAAGGTGACATTAGACACCTACACGTTCTTGGTTAATTGGTTGGAAAGGTTTCCAGAATATAAAACCAGAGACACATTCCTAGCTGGTGAAAGTTATTCAGGTCATTATGTTTCTCAACTTGCTCAGTTAATCCTCAACAACAAAATCACTAACCAGACAGCCATCAACTTAGCCGGAATTGCTGTAAGATTAGACAAATTATCTACACATAAATAACACTTGCACCAATAAATTTTCTAATCCAATTGCTTATGAACGTGTAATTCTACATCTTAACAGATTGGGAATCCAAACATAGACTACGAAACAAGATTAACTGGTTTCTTTGATTATATTTGGACACACGTTCTTATATCAGACGAAATTTACAAAGGAATTGTTTTGACTTGGCACTTCTCCGCGGAGGCTACTACGACAAAAGAGTGTCAATCATTTATCGACAAAGCGAGGGAGGATCGTGGCAGTACTAATTTTTTCGACCTTTATGCTCCTTTATGTACTTCTTCCTCTTTTTTGCCATCGGTAATAGCTATGTCTATGCTTCATCAAACCTTGAACCTTTCCTTCTTCTCGTTAATTTTTATTTCTTCCTTTTGAATATATGGTTAACAAATGTGTCTTTTTTTTTTTTTAAAAATGTAATCCATGTGCTGATGATGATGTACTCTTTTACCTAAACACTCCGCAAGTCCAAGAATCACTTCATGCAAATGTCACTGGATCAATTCAAGGAACATGGCAGTTTTGCAAGTAATTAACTAACATTATTTGCTTGCACAAGCTTTAATTTTTAGATTTTAGTCATAAGGAAATTCCAACTGTTTTTCCGTACTATATTTTGTTTTTGGTTTCTACAGCTCGGGCTTACAGTATGACAAATTTTCGGTACTAACAGTATTGCCTGTTATTTAAGAGCTGATGACTACTAGTATCAGTGTTTGGATCTTTAGGTAACTGACGAAGTACTTCAGCTATGATAAAATGCTATTTCAAACTAATTTTCCGAAGATGAAATCAAATGGCCTTTTAATCTTAGGACTAATTACCATCAGTCATATTTATCAATGCTCCAATACATACTGAGAAGATCAATTCGAAATTTCATAAACAGTGGCGACACAGGCTGGTTTATACCCGTCACATCGGTCAGATATAGACTTGGTCCACTACCAGTAAAGACTCCATGGTATCCTTGGTATTCTCAAGACGAGGTAATCAAAATTGAAGGACAACCAATATTTATATCCTCTTATTCTTGGTTCAACTGATATGATATATACAAAAATATAGCTTGACAAGTTTGGTATGTTTTATAGATTGGTGGTTACGCTGTTGAACACGAAAATTTGACATTCGTTACAGTAAGAGGAGCTGGACATTTTGTTCCATATTATCAGCCCGCTCGTGCACTTACATTTTTATGAATGGCACTATCTGCAAATGAAGCTAAAGGATGAGAGAAGAAATTCACTTAATATATTATCTGTAATGTTTAGAGCAATTATAATAGGTGCTCGACAGTTTAAGCGTTAATCAATGAACTAAGAAAATTTGGCCGCGCTTTGCGGTCGTAAAAAATGTCATTAACCTTATAAAATAATATTTCCTTAATATTCAAATTCTAAAATAAAAAATTAACAAATTCGAATAAAAACTTTAAAAGATTGAGAACACTCTCAACATAAATTAAATGACATCAATTACTTTTGTGCATTAGGAGAAGTTTTCTGATTCTATTGATATAATTCGAGTATAACTTGTTTATCAATCAAACAACTTATAGATACATTTATAAGTGTTGTCATTGAAGACTCTAGGAACTCGTTTTCCTGCTTTAATAAAGAATAGGGGAAGTCCATTAATAATTGAGTCTTTTAGGCTTTCCTTAGTAATTGGTCAGGGTGATGGAAAATTCTCACCTAGAGAAATTAATCCTCTCCCTTCAGTAACAATTTTACGGCATAACAACTTCCCTTGCCAGTCTCTTATTCTATGTCCTAACTATATTTTTTGGAATATTTATTCTCATAAAAGAATTTTATGGCAAGACAATACCTTAGTATTTTTTTCCTACAGATATATTTCTCCCAAGTAATTTCGCTTTGGAGTTGGAGATAAGCGAGAAAATTTGGAAGTCACGATTAATGTTCGTCACTATTCGTTTGACTAATCTGATCTTTTAACGTTTTGGTACAAAAAGAAAAAGCAAATTGTACTTCATGTTTAAAAAGAAAAGAGATTGAGTAAATATTTACAAAATTTCAGTTAAGCCAACTGAATTTCTACATTCGAAAATACCACATTTATATACATACATAACTCATCTTACAATTTTTTCTAATATTTCTAAGATCTTAAGTCTAACATTAATGAGTACTTATCTTAGTTTATTTTGCTCAACAATTAACTAATTGACTCATTCTAAATGAAATGTGTCTAACAAATTATAACAAACATATATGGAATACTCATCTACCCCAAATAGAGAAACAAATTAATAGAAGAAATTAAAAATTAGTCGATAGATGATAGATACAGTGAATGCCCAAAGACTAAAATCGAAAAGAAGAGAAATTATCGAATATGTTGAATTCAATTAGAAGCTTCAGTTGTAGAATCACCAGGCTAGCTTCTTTATATAATGAAGAAATGGCAAAGTAGCTAAACTCAAGCAAAACGTGCTTAGGAGAAAAAGTATGCTAAGGGGACACTGATGAGAGGAAAAAAAGATATCTTCACCAATGTCATAATATATTTTGTAAGATCACCATTAATTGCCCTCATTTAGTACCAGATAATGAGAAGTTATTGAAAATGAGAAATTTTAGAAACTGAAATTGGATCAGTCATCATTTATTTTCCTGAATATTTACTCTCTTTAGTTGAGTAATATAACGAATTTAGAACATTTTCTCGTCTTCCTTATTTTTCTGATGGAGACTTTTGGGCTTTCTAGTTGAGAGAAAGATTTATGATGTTTAATTTTGGAGGTTATGAAAATGAAAGCCATGGGAGTTATTGAGGTTATTAAATATATAGGTTATAAAGTTAAAGAAGTGTGAGTTATGGAGTAGATGGAATTTTCGTAAAAATAATTTAAGGGAAATATAAGACAAAATGGCCAAAAAAATTGAGAAAAAAGATAAATACGAATCCTAGCCTAAGAGATGTGACACATCAGATTTTTATTTCCCGGCTTCGCTATATATATAGATTGATAACTATGAAACATTTATGGTATTATTAACTTTGAGAGTCATAAAGATTGTGACTTCTAATAATTTTTCTTCTCCAATTTTCTCTGATTTCTTCAAACTCTCACGCGAGGTAGTTATTCAATTTGATTCAATAAACTTATTTGATACATTCGGACTTGACTTTAGTTGGAAATTTCTTGCACGTATCGACAAATATAAAAAGAATTTTTGGCAAATTATTCCGTGGATTCAACTTTAAAACCAGAACTTGTGATTGAAAGTTGATATTCTAGAGCCATTTTCTCCATTAGTAAGTTGCTCAAAAGTGCTTTTCAAATTAATTGGTCAAATACAAACTATATATATATATATATTTTTTTGAAAAACGCTAAAATATATTTTAGAATGCGCCAAACGGTATATATATATTAGCAATATTTTTATTACAATTCCGTGCCTCCATATTGCTTAAACTGCCAGCATCAAGGTCATCTAAGGAGGACTACTGCAAGTTTTATATTTCTCCTTCACCCAAAAGTGATCTGTCAAGACAAAAGGAGAAGTAGCAAGAGGAAATGGCAGGACGTCCTACTAAAAACAAAGAAAGATATAACAATAGGTCATAGATGAGGTCAAGTATTCTTTCTGCTTGGAAATGTATTAGAACTTGTTAACAAAATGAAATTTGACCTAATTCAATCTTACATGCTAGTTTAAGAGATGACAGATGAGCATCGCCCCCGGCTTACCGATGTGGGACAATTCAAAATTCCTGGCATGCCCAGGCCTGCCAACTGAGGGCATGAACAAGATAATATGGGGTCCCAACATGGGGTGAAACAAAACAATTTTTTTAAAACCACCTTTGATAATATTTTTGATTTTATTAAATATTTTAGATGGATGTATAAATGTATGTATTTGATAGTCGAATTGGAGGAATGAGTATCACTAAAATATTATTATGTGTTCATCATTTGCTAATCGACTTCGATTACTATAGTTGTTAGTTCAATATTGTTGATTCCATTGTAGATTTTAGCATCTACACCTCAATTTTTCAGTGTAACTAGTCAATAGTCCTGATAAATTGTTTTGATTGGTTTAGTATTTGTGAACATTTTCATTAAATTTCTTTTGCATATACCTTAAATTATTGTGACATTTTATGATTTAGTAGAAGTGGCAAGGTTTCAATTTAAAAAATTAGACATTCATACATTTCATCGAAGTAGGCGTGGGGGTTCAGTTTTTTCAAACTTCGGTTCTGTTCTTTTGTTTTCAGTTATGGAAAAGTGTGTACTGAACACTGAATCGAATTAGTTTTGTTTTTTTCAAGTTCAATTCTTTTTTTCTAATTCGATTCTCGGTTCTTTATTTCTATTTTCTAGTATGATTAATCTCGCTATCGAAATCAACAACACAGCAGCAAGACAAGAACAACACAAAAACATTTACTACTGTAGCAGCAAGAAATCAACATTGTACACTGCTTGTGTCATTAGTGTCTGCACGAATTCTTGCAGTTCCATTTGTCAAAGAAAAAGAGAGCATTTAACTTCCACATATATGTATCCGTTTCACCTCACTAAACATAGTATGGCTGCCATACAACTTCGCTGCTAATGTAGGAAAATAATTGAATGTGCAGCACAAATTTCGGTTTAACCGAAGAACCGGGACTCTAAAGCGAAAATCGAACCGAACACCGAAGTTTTAGAAAAAAATAAAATCGAAACCGAATCGAGGAACCGAATTAATTCTGTTCGGTCTGGTCTGATTTTTCGATTTTTGATATTTATACCCACCCCTACATCGAAGGTGTCTTCTTTTTGTTTCATTTCTAGTTCATTTAAATTGAGAGAGAAAAACCTAAATGTCCTCATGGTTAATTTTATTCTTTCCTAACTCTGTAATTTATCAAAAGTTATAAACTCACCTCCTATCTCATTTTATCTCCCTCTTTTTCTTTCTTTCAATAAAAATCATCATTAGAAAGTGGCGATCTGTAAGTATTTTGTTACACTAATTTTGTGAATAATGTTAAGAGATATTAACAAAATACGAGTGTAGTTGCTCTAGCCCTTGTTGATCCAAGTACAACACTACATGGTGAAGCCAAGCCCACAATCTCCTCCTTTATCAAATAAAGTGATGCATTAATCCGGCCAAATAAGCATAATGAGTTCGCTTTTGCTTTCCATAATTGAGATGGAAGTATAGTATGCTCTTCCCTTTTTCCCCTCCTCCTCCCTCGATATAATACAAAAAGTTTAAAAATGAAACTACACAGTGTCCAAAAAATGAAAGATGCAACATTTTCACTTGAGTAAACAACTTTGTTTCTGCAAAGAGCCCTTAGACTGCATTGGATCATGCTGATTTGTCAGGAGAATTTGCTATTCCTGAAAACTGAACACTTGGTGTCACCTGCATATGTAGGTTTAAGGTAAAATCTATAAGATGATTACAGGTGTGTTCGATACGACTGAAAATGTATTTTTGAAAAATAAGTCAATATTGAATTGTCAAAAAATAATTTTTTGTGCAAAAGCAATTTCACCAAAAGTAAGAAAATGACTTTTTTTCACTTTTGGGTGAAGGCAATTTCTTTCACAATTCTCTCAATTCATAACATCATTTGACTGTCCTAACCAACATTTTGACATATGTACGTTTGAAATTTCAATATTTCTTTATTACTAAAAAAATTCATCGTAAAATTAACCAATTTGCTGAGGGTAGTTTGGCTGGGAACAAGTATAAAATATGGTGCACGTGAACTCATGGTCTCTCCGCAAGATTAGGTATTTTATATACATATTTCTATAATTGATATAATATTAACTGTTGGCACCCATTTTCCAAAAAGGTTGCATGGTGTACTTGGTTGATGATAACTTACTTACCTAGATGAATAGATATCAATTTCCACACAATATTTTTTTTTTCTAGTGGTGCACCCATGTTCCTCATATTCTAGATCCTCCTCTTATTTATAGATTATAATCCCAAGTATAATAAACACCATTAAATAGAATTTAATTTCACGTCCTATATGGATATATAATATAAAGATTTTGATTTAAAGTTTACACAGATTCTAGCTAATACCAATAACGAAATAAATGTAATATCAAATTATATATTGGGATTAATATTCTAATTCTGATAATTAAACAACCTGTAAGATTATAGATTTTGTTAATATTTTCACCCTACAAAAAAAAATCGAAAAATATTAATTTATCTGAAAAATTATACTTTTCAAAAAAATATAACTCATTTTCCAAAACACTTTTCAAGAAATAAGTTTCATCATATGAAACGTAGAATAACTAAGGAGTAGCCTTGCGAGATAAACAAAGTTAATTAGAAACACTAACCTGATCATCAGAATAAACTTGATCAAACTCACTTCCTTGTTCATTAGGTAGGTCAGCACCTGGAGGTTCAAGATTTTGAAAGATATAATCCATATTTTTGGAATCCATATATGCTTCATAATTCTTTCTCTCATTTGAATCACTTCCTTCAGTATCACTCGCATGTGATGCCGTAATAATATTGCTTAGATCATACATATTTGATTCACCAATATATAACTGGAAACTAGGATTTGTCGCTCTTAATTCAATACTTGTCGCATTTTCAATGTCTGCATCGGATGTTGTTGGGCTATCTGAATTTGTTGTTACATAGGGCACATTGAGGTCCAAGTCATAGGGCAAGTTGAGGTCCAAGTCATAGGGCACATTGAGGTCCAAGTAATAGTCATTTTGAGTTTGATGATCCATACCGTTGAACGCCAGTCCTGACCTATAATTAGTGCTCCCAATACTTGGGCCTTGTAGTCCTTGTGAACCCAGAGTTCCAAATAATGATCCATGTTGTTGTAGCCCACCACCAGCACTATTTTGAGTGGACGAAGATAGGTTATTGAATGGGTTGACAATGCTGAAGTAGTGGGGTTGAACTTGATGTTGAGGACGATAGAATTGTTGTTGAGTTGAACTTTCTCCTCTAGTAAATATTGTTGGTATTATGTGGGCCACTTTGGGTTTGATCTAGGTTACGTTGTTGTTGTTGCGGACTTGGAATATTTGTTTGAAGATGAGGCATTCTCCCAAATTTTTTAAAGCTACTTCTTTGTTGAGAACGACTTGAGGATCCTTGACCTGGTAGGTGACAAATAGATTTTCGCTCGTCTGGAGCTCTCCAATTGTTGTTACGACATTTCTGAGAGGTGTTAGAAGAAAAAAAATTACAGGAGAGTTGGACCATGGAGATATAATATATCATCTGAACTCAATGTGAATTTCGTGTGTTGGAAACGACTGAAGTCATTTTTAATAGAAAACATATTTGGTGTTTGGTAATTGGTGAACGATAAAATTTTCTTGAAACAATATAAACAACTAAAAAATTTAAGGATGTACCTGAAGATGGCTTGCAACTTGCATCTTGGTAAGACCATGCACATTCATCACCTTAAGAATGTCTAGTGGATAACAACCTACATGATTCATAAGAATATAACTTTAATTTAATCACTGTAATAATAGTCCTCGATCAAGCTAAGGTATATGCAAGTACAATAATTACTACGTCTTAATCTCAAACAAATTGACATTGGCCATATATATGAATTTTCACTTACCATATCTCTCCATGTAAATGATCAATTATAGAGAAAATTAATTAACTATGAAATAAACTTACTTCCTTCACCTATTTGTTGCACAACTTTCATGAATTTTGTATGAAGATCTATTGTCCATTCTGCGAAGACCTTTTCTACAGCGGCCTTATTAGCACTGCTCTGGCTCTCTCCTTCATTAGTCTCCTTTGTACTTTTTCTACCTTTCTTTCTTGTTGACTTGTATTTTCCATTCGATACGACATTGTTTTCAGCCTCATGAATATTATTTCTATGTTCCTCAGTATTAGGCACATTCTTCTCTCCAGCTTGTTCTTCATCACCAACAATATTATTGTTAGCAATATCATCAGCATGACCAATTACATTCACCTGAACTCCATTTTCTTCTAATCCTTCTCTCCACTTTTTCTTTTGAATCTTTTCCCTCAATACAAATTGCCATAAGTGTTTCACAATTTCCTCGTGAAGTGGCTTTTCTAGGTAAAGGTAAGCTCCGGTATCGAAAGCCTTCTTTGCTAAGAGTGGATTGTGTTCATCATATACACCTGCATTATTTTGGCAAGCCATTAGAATTGAATTATACTAATGTAAACACTATGTGAATAGTTAATTTCGTATATTTACTAAAATTTATCCGTTATAACAATATTATTGTTACAAAATAACTTTTTATCATTTCATTGTACAAAAAAGAAAAAGAAATAGGATTACCAATGGATTACTTATTCTATTTAACGACAAATTATTAAAAAATCATGTTAGTTATGTGCTATTAGGCGACGAATTCCACATAGCGAATTCCTGTTTTCTTAGAGTGTATTTATTAAAGATAACCACTAAAATAAAAAATTAATAAACGATAACCCTCTTTGCTAAGAGTAAATTCATGTGTTCATCACATACAACTACATGATTATTTTGAGAAGCAAGCCATAAAAATTGAATTATATTGTAGACATTACGTGAAAGATTAATTTCACGTATATTTACTGGAATTTTATGTATTATAATAGTAAGATTGTTACAAAACTAATATCACTAAAAAAAATGGAATAACGACATACAACTTATATCGCTAAACAACAAAAATTCATCGCTAATCATATTTGACGACGGATTATTAAAACAAATCTGTTTAGCTACGGGCTATTTAGCGATGATGTAACGATGAATTTCATAGCCAGTTTATCTTTTGTAGTGTTTTAATTAAAATAACTGACTTTACCCATTTAATAGTAGATGTCATAGGTCGAAGAATACTAGAATAAATACTCACAGAGTGAGACGATGTCCAAGGCTGCTACACTTTATTTTATGCAAAGATATCAATCAAAGGATTGTTAAGTGAATTGACATTAATAATCATCACATCGATTTTTGTCTTTCCTTTGGAGAGCATTGACATTGCTGTTGAAGCCATATCAACCGTCATAACTGTATCAATGCACTTTAAAAATCAGTGAAGAACAAGAAAAGAAATATACATTATACTCAAAATTATCACATGGATCTGATTATTTCTTATAAGTTGATTGATATGCGGAATTGCTACACTTTAGTTTATGCAATTATGCATATCAATCAACTTATTATATTGTAATCAATGTTTGCAATCTTAGATAGGTTAAAAAATATGTTATTTAGGATAAAAAATGGAATCATATATAGAATAGTGAAGACCAGATAGAAATTTATTGTTAAAGCAATTTATTCAAATGACATGTTGACAAGTAATAATGGACACAAAAGTTTAGAGATAATCTTTTTTCATGAATATGCTTAAGAAGATTTAGAAAAGAAGTAGAAATAGATTTCCCAACAAATTTTAGTTATTATATGCTTAAGAAGATTTAGAAAAGAGGTAGAAACAGATTTCTCAACAAATTTTAGTTATTCTAATACGATTTATCTATTATCCTAGCAATATTCTTTGAAGTCTTGCCCTCAATAATATAAATAATCCAATTGAATGTGGGGATATAATCATTTAATCGAATTCAAGAATCTTATGTATGACAACGAAAGTAAAAAGAATTATAAGATAATAAGTCGACAGAAGAGTAAAAATCTTTATAGCATACTGAGTCTCAAATCGAAGAAATACACTTTCTACAAAAAGGTATTACCTAAAACAGTAGTAGTTGAATGATTACATAGAAGGTGTATAGTATCTAAAGTGAAACCCAAAAAATTATTTAGACATTGACTTTGAATTTCAGAAGTTTCAAAAAGCAGAAAAAGGATTAAAAAGGCCTTTCCTTTTCTCTCGGATTCTGCTTTATATGTTATTTATCATGCCATGCAATACTGTTAATTAATTAATTAATTTTTTTGTTACTAAAACATTACTTGCTCTATGCATGTGTACTCATGATACATACAAATGTATCTGGCAAAGCAATTCAAGTAAAAAAGATTAACACACCTTGGACAGGGAACAATCAATGAATACTAACAAAATAATTGAAAACAAAAAGAAAGAAGGAAAAGGCATAACATATTATACCGAAATTATTAATTACACCACTTTTATTTGTAGGGTATATTAACTCAAGAGAATTCCCATTTTAAGCCATTTTAAGATAATTCTTGGAAAACATAATTGTAGCATTTACTTTTTCTTTTCAAATATTCTAAAAATTGCCTAATGTCCTCATAAATGAAAATAGATAAAGTGATTGAATGACCATTAAGGTTGAACCAAGATGAAAAATGATATTTGATAAGCGACCATTAAAGTTGTTCCAAATTTATTTCTTTCAGATTAAAAAAAATAAAAAGATTGAAATATTTTTAAATTCAAGGCGCGTGCGTGGTCAAAAGGATGAAATAATAATTTTATATTAAAAATAAAATAAATAAAAACTCCTTAAAGATGCAAGTTTTTTTTTTTTTGGTTGAATTACAGAGGATAAAACACTCCATGAAATTAAGAGGACAATTTTTAACTAAACAAAAAAATAGAAATAATTTTTTTTTTTTTTTTAATCATGAAAATCAGGTTTCCTCATTTTTTTGGTCTACGTCTAATAAAAATAATATCGGTTCTTATCAAGTCCTTCTCTTTCTCTTCCCTCCTATTGCCCTAATCTTGTGCCGCCGCCACCCAAGCGAATTTATTTTTTCTAAAATGATTGATAGATTTGTAAAATCAGAGATCTACACCTTCAAAAATTATTTTTGAGAGATTTAATTAATTTTCTCCTTGAACTCTTTGTGACTCAATGCAAAATGGAAACAAACAATTTCCCCCTTTTCTACCGAAAGACCAAGTGTAGAACACATACATATGTTAATTGAATAATTTAAATTTACATAAAGCTATATCCCTTCGGGAACATCCCTAAAACTAGAGGTCACAAAGATTAACATGAAAGTATCGATCCCCTTTCAAAAATCATATACTTCTTTACGGAGAAACTAATTGAGTGTGTGACATACTTATAGCAAGAACCAAAAATAGAAAAAATCAAATTTGATTCTTTATAACCGCAAAAAAACTCATTTATTAACTAGTAAAACAACATAAACAATCATAGAAATGGTTTTATGACAACAAGAAAAAGAAATTCAAGATTTATAAATAAAATAAAATCTAAAAAGAGATCGATGTTAAAATCACAAATTAAATAACAAGCATCGCATCAATTAAATCTCATATAAAAATTAAATCACACAGAATTTAATAATATAAAAAAAAATTAAGGTCATAAATTTTATATAAATATGTATATTTTTTGAGATGTCACTGTTTTTACCTTTATATGCATAGGACACAAGCAAATCAACCATCTCATTAACAAACTTTTTGTCATGATCAACCACCATCACACAAATTCATATCATAATAAGGAGCTGCCATGGGGTTATCTGTTCCTTCAATGTTAGTTTGAGAAATTTCTTCTTCAGAGATAACGAGAAGGAGATATAAGGAATTAAAACTGTAATAGAAATGCATAATTTATAAGTGAAATACTTACTTTTTCGTCTGACTTTTTTTTTATTGAAGCTCTAATGTTTATGTGATGTTCTCTTTCCCTTTGACGCCTGCGTATATAGTATTCTCTACTGGCTAATGAGCATGTTGAGTGTTGACCATACAAATTAATTTTATTAACCTGTTTTTCTTTTTTGTTTTCTTTATTGAGTCAAGACAAGGGTATACTTTCGGCTTTTCCTTTTAGGGATTTACTATGGAGAGCAATATTTTTTGATAAATTCATTTTTCAATGTTTATTTACTTAACGTATTTTTCAAGGAAACATTTTCATTTATAAGGAAAAATGACTTCAATCACTAAGTACTCATTTGCATTAAAGAAGTATCATAATTACGTTCTTACTTTATCTAAATTATTTTGACCAATTAGATATTATTATTAACCATTAGCATTCAAAAGCGTCATAAAACTACTATCTCCATATCATAAACTCCACTATGTATTATTACCATTTGTTACTAACTTACGCCAACAAAACTTTGAAAATGATCAAAATAATTTTTCAAGGTTAATATTTTCTAAATTATTAGACACACACACTTCAACCAAAAAAAGACACACACATATAGACACATACAAACGCAGCCTTAGTGATTTTGTTACAACATATACCTTAAGGAATATGTGTCACGACCCAAAACACGGGTCATGAGGGCACCCACACTATCCCCGGTGGGTGAACCCTTCCCTTAATCACATCAATTAAAGAATATGTAACGACCCATTGGGCCATTACCAAAAGTTCCTCGGGATTCATGTCCCAAAATATCTTTGATCAGTGCGAAGTTAGTTCCGTAGGAGAATTGTCCTATTAAAATTAATCTGAAATCGAGTTAGAAAGAATTAAAAGCGTTTAGGGCCACAAGGGCCCAGTGATGCGCTGCAGTGGGCAGATATGCCGCCATGGCACGTCCGCGCCAGCCATCCTCGTACCGCTATAGCGGGTGTGTCTATTTTCTAAGAGCTCGCCACAACGGACTACTTTACCGCCATAGCGGACAACGCAGAACAGACCTAGTATTTAAGTTTCATTTCGAGATTTGACCCCATTTTTCTTAAAACGCTAAATCCTAGCCGCCACCTGGGGCATTTGGGGAGCTAATCTCATGGTTTATTGGAGAAGGTAACCCCTCTACCTCGTTTATTTCATCTTCCCTTTCATTTATTTTTCCATTTACTAAGTTTCATCTTCTAGAGATATATAAATGGAGGTTTCCAAAATTTTCAAAGTCTAGGTTGATAAAATGGGATTCCTAAGCTTAAATTCTGGACATTCTTGGAAGGATCTTGTAAGTTTCCTATTCTAGGAAGACTAACCAACCTCAAATTGCTAATATTTCCTCTATTTTACTAATGGGTTACAAAGTGGGTTCTTGAAATAGGGATATTATAAGGAAAAGAATATTATTTATGATTTTTTGGAGTGAAATTAGCAATGAAAACTGGAATAGTATTCAAAAAGTGCTTAGAAAAGTTAGTTGAGAATAGATTTCAATTTTACCCTGACAAATCCGAGGCTTTGTATAAAATTCCTAGAACTTGACCCTTGTTCTTTTGGGATTCATTGACATTCCTAGACCCTCCGTCGTGAGTTGCGGTTTGGAGATGCGAAGATGAAGATCAAATGGATGTTCGTGGCACCTGCTTGGCTTCGAGGTAGGTTATTGCTTACTTGAGTAGAATCCGATTAGTATTTCATAATTATGCAATAGAAAGTGATGGAGAAAGCATGTCTAGGTCTTCGGACAAGAAGTTGGGATGGTTATTCTAGGTTGGTATTTGTTATTCAAGATTGTTGTGTGTATTATTTCGTCGGGTTGCCTTGCTAGTTATGGGTGTTGGTTCATATTATTTTGTTGGGTTCTTTCCATGAAACATGTACCATTAGTGTTGCTCGCTTACCTTTGGGTTAGACTTCGGCTAGCGATTCATATGTAGTAGCAAGAATTGTTGAGAAACCAGGTACACCTTTGGGTTGGAGTTTGGGATGGAATACTTATGTTGGTATTGTTGATTTATGGCTTGTCTCCTTGTTATGTTCTTTTGGGTTGTTTTCTTATGTGTTGGGACTTGTTGCCTCGTGAGTAACTCTAGCATTCATGCCTAGTGATTATCATACGGTTAGGGGATGGTATGTGTTATTGGAGACTAGTTGGGACGAAGGGAAAGTTATGATATTGATATTGTTGTTGTGATATGTGTACATGTGTGGCACGAGCATTCATATGCTCATATTGGCATTGTTATCATACATTTACATATGTTCATATATTGGGATCAGGTTGTGCGCCGCAACACTTACTTGGATCGAGTTGCACATACCACAACACTGACTGGGATCGGGTTGCACGTTCCGCAACACTGACTATTAGATCGGGTTGTAGGCCACAGCAGGTACATGGACTTAGCGGTCCCCCATGGGTCATGACTGTCGGAGCATAGACATCGTCCGCCCGAAGCATGTGTGTATCATTGCATTACATTTGCATTCATTTCATATTCTCATATTGTTGGTTTTTGCATTGATATTGATATGTTGGTGATAGTATGGACTTGATAGGGGTTCTTGTGATTATACTTCGGGTTTATGGAGGTTTTGGGAAGGTAAGTCGGACTTGGTAATTAGCACTAGAAATGACATTCCGGGTTTTATGGGAAGTGTGACCTTAAGCATATTCTAGCCGGATATTTCATCGGTAGGGTGAGTCGGTGGAACTAGGTTGGAATTAAAGGGAGTAGTAGTTGTACTGGAGCCTTAAGTTGTGCATCATATTTGGGAGTGTTAGTGATTACCTCTAGTGTTGGGATAATGATAGGTAGGTTGAGATAGTGTGTGGTAGATCGTGAGAGAGGCTTATTATTCGGTTTAGTCCGGTCATATGGGACTTGTCCTACAATGGGTAGCCTTTGGGGTAGATTCTTCCTTGGTGAGCATTCGTGGAGTGGAATGATGTTGGAGACGGTTCAATTGGTTGTATTGTAGCCGCGTAAATGGTAGGATCCCCTTTCTTACAATTTCTTTAGTTGACTAAATTGCTGCCTACCATACTTATCCGTTATTATTTATTGTTATTATGATTTTCTAATCGTTGTCGACCTATGATGCTTACCAGTTCGAGTGTTGTATTGATACTACTCTTGCTATACCATTTTGGGGGGGGGGGTGTAGGTCTATTTCAGGTTGAGCTCGTGGTTTATTAGTTCCGAGGATGTGTAGGTGCTATCTCGAAGGCTCTGTTATCTCATTCCAATAGAGTTGTCTTATTATACTTAATTTTGTTTGGTTCCAGTTATAACTTAGAAGCTCTTGTACTAGTCCAGACCAGATTTTGGGAAATGTTTGTAAAGTCTTGTACACACTTTTACATTTATTAAATGGTAAATGATTTATCGATGAATTCTTTTATATTATTCCTTTAAGGTGTGATTTGGTAAGGAAAGGGTTCGCCAACTAGATGGGAATAAGTAGGTGCCCGTACGGACCCGAATTTGGGTCATGATAGAATATTTGAGGAACGAAAAGAGAAATTATACCAAGTCAAAAGATACATATACATAAGTATTGAAAGTGTGGAAATGACAACAACTACCATCCTAAACCCTGGTCTGGACTCGTACAAGAGCACTAAAGTAAATACAACATCCTAAATTCTAAAAATACAACTCTAGAAATGCATAAATAAATCTGGCTATGAAATCAAAAAGGACATATAGCAATGGAGGGAAATGCGGGCTGCAGGATCCGGCAAATGGCTCACCCGGAAATCTCTAACGAGAAAGTGCCTGAGGTTACTCTTGAGGTGGTGAACAAGACTCTGCACTCAACAAAAAGTACAACAAGAGTAGTATGAGTACGACACTAGTACTCGTAGGCATCATAGGATGACAACGATTAAATAATGCATATAAATAAGAAGACTTTAACAAGTAGAGAAGATAAGCGATCGCGCACAGTCACAAAGAGGTTCAGGTACAAGATCAACGGAGTGTATAAGATGCCAAGTAAGACAGTAAATGAATAAATGTATGAATATGAATGCAATGCAATGCAATGGGATGCAATGCAATGCAATGCCCCCCAGGCCACCTCTCCAATCCGTACACATATATTAAGAGCTATGCCTCAAAGTCATGACCCATGGGGGACCCGCGAAGTCTATGTACCATATCTCTCTCTGGCAAAGACCTCAAAAGCTACATATCTCGCTATCCAAAGAAACACCTTGGAGGCTATCAATAAACTCACTTTTTGGAAAAGACCCCGGAAGCTATCATTCCACTCGCTCTCTAGGAAAGACCTCGGAGGCTATCAATCAACTCACTCTGGCAATGACCTCGGAGGCTACCAATCATTTTCCTTACCATCACATCAATCATATATGGAAAAGGATTGCATGACATGATGAAATTAATGGCAACAACAACTCAAATCATAAAGTAAATAAATGCATGCCACGAATGCTAGTCATAACTTGGTTCAACAATATTATCCTTCTCTTTTCCATGTAATAAGTTGTCACGCCTCGAACCATGGCCTAGGAGTAACACGGCACTCGGTGCCTTACTACATGTGACTGAGTGAACAACATGGCTTGCTAAATCAACATGGGACATGTACTAATGCAGAATATAAGTTAAACATGAGATTCAATAATCATAAGTCTGAAAATACTCTTATATCATGAATGCCAAAAATAGTCTGAACATAATAATGTAGCCAACAAGGCTAACCCAACTACATATCTGACATGACATGATTGGACTAGTCTATGACGCCTCTGAAACATGAGTCTGAATATTAAAACTGTTTACCGGGACAAGGCCCCCGCCATAGCTCTACTGCATGACGTAACATGAAAGTAAATAAGGATAACGCCCCGAATGAAATGGGCCTCACCAATAGCTGATACGTGTGAACCTAGTGGGTAGATCCGTCATCCTGTAAATCAATGCCTACATCGTGAAATACAGGCCCCGAAAAATAAAGGGACGTCAGTACATTTGAATTGTACTGGTATGTAAAACAACTAAATGAACAAACATGACACATGAAGTAATGGAGGTAAAACTGAAACTGTAAACTAAACATGAACAAGAGTATCATATATATATATATATATATATATATATCTGTGGGAGAGCCTAATATAACCGATAACATGAAATCACCACGCGAGGCATGGAGTCTGGTACTTGGCCCGACCAGCAGAGCAATCCTATTCCTTGCCAGGGTATGAGACATGAGCATGACATGAAATGATCCAATCAATTTTCTGAAGGTATCGTCCTAACTAGGCGGATCGATCCTTACCCTACATTGCCATACGTAGTTTCAGGCTGTCTGAGCCTTCTCGGTAAATCTATTGCTACTCCTAAAAACATGAACATGAATATGGTTATAGTTGGCTTAGAAGTCCATGGTTTTTCATAACATGACTTGTAAACAGGATTCGTATGTATAATTTAACATGAATATAGATACATAATATAAATTGTATGAAACAGGGGAACATGCAGGATTTCATAGAATTGAGTATAATGATTCATAACTTGTATTTAAGAACCCATGGAATGCAAAACATAAGTGTTCATTGATTATGAATGGATTCCCAATAACCAAAATGGAATATCAAGAATACGATAACAGATTAGTAGTACGGCCATGGTATATCATGATACATGTAACTTGGGGTTATCATGAATTAGAATAGAAACCCTAAGTCTGTGAAAATTAGTATTTTCATGGGTGAATGTGGCGTGGGGAAAAAAAATGATTTTCCCACACGTGGATAGAAGCCCTACATACCTTAATCGCTTCAAAACTTGAAGGAAATGTCTGAACTTTGAAGGAGAACCCCAAAAATCGAATCTTGAAATCTTGAAGAGGATTTTTTGAAAACCCTAGGATTGTAACGTAGAATCTTGTTGGGAATCCATGTATAGGTGTTAGAATTACTTAGGAATACATTGGAGGGACTTACCTTGATGTGGGAGGATGAGGAAAAGAGAGAAAAGTCATGCTAGGGCTTGGAAAACTGAAAAATTCTCGATCGACGCATTTTAAAGGAAATAACTGCGGCGGTTTGTGTCGCATTCTGTGATACATATCACGGTATACGGTCACAGATGCGCAGGCATATCAAAACAGTGAGCTTGTATTTTGTGACGGACTTTTGAGTTCTGAAATGTGACGCATACTACCATATGGGTCGCATATCCCTTTATGCGGACGCACATGAAATGCATACTGAAAACAGAGAATTGGGAAATTCTGAGTGGAGGTCTGCATCCCGATATGCAATGGATATCACGATACGCGATGTATATCACGATGTGCGATGTATATCCGTGCCGCGGATTGCCTGTGAATTTTACTTGCCTGATTATAACTCCCTGTACTTAGATCTGACTGGCCTGATCCTTACGTGGCTGGAATGGTACTTCAACACACATCTTATATTCCTTATGGTGATTCCATTATATCTCCGTCTCCCAAGGCAACACTTAGCCCGAAGGCAGGAGGTGTTAAAATATCTCCCTCTTGGAATCATTCGTCTTCGAAAGATGGGTCATGGTTAAGAATGCAACTGGACATGGCTTGAGTACATAAACGTGAGGAAACATGACATGGAACATGGAGACTGAAATAACATGACATGGTTTCATGGAAACATGATCACTGGGATATGAGACATGAGTAATAGGTGCATGAACGTGAACGTGAAACGTGAGGCATGAATACGTAAGGGGAATGACATAGATATGGAAGGCATTTACCTTGAACACCCTCTGCTTGCTCCTCAAACAAATGCAGATATGTAATTTCATGTCCTTTTCGGCTTCCGATATAGCCTCTTTGAAACAAATGCAGATATGTGAATTTCATGTCCTCTTCGGCTTCCCATATAGCCTCTTTGACTTTTTGACTCCTTCATAACACCTTACTGAGGCTACTTCCTTAGTCCTGAACTTGCGATCAAGAATATCCACAGGGATTTCTTCGTTGGTTAGGCCATCTTTAACCGTTATAGTGTCAGCAGGAACAACCAACGACAGGTCTCCCACGCACTTCTTCAGCATGGATACATGAAATACTGGGTGCATAGCAGTCAATTCTTATGGCAACTCCAACTCAAAAGTCACTTGACCAATCCTTCGCAGGATTCAGTATGGTCCAATATATCTGGGACTAAGTTTCCCTTTCTTTCCGAATCTCATCACACCTTTCATAGGTGAAACCTTTAAAGACACCCAATCATCAATCTAAAACTCTAAGTTTATACACCTTACGTCTGTATAGGACTTTTGGCTACTCTGAGCCGTCCTCAAATGCTCCTGGATCAACTTGACTTTCTGTATAGCCAGATAGACCAAGTCTGGCCCTTACAACTCTGCCTCACTAACTTCAAACCACCCAATGAGTGGTCTACACCTTCGCCCATACATAGCTTCAAACGGTGCTATCTTGATGCTAGCATGATAACTGTTATTATAGGAAAATTCAATGAGTGGTAAATGATCATCCCAATTACCTTTAAAATCTAGGACACATGCTCTCAACATGTCCTCAAGAGTCTGAATAGTGCGCTTTGCATGGCCATCTGTCTGAGGATGAAAAGTTATACTGAGATTTACCTTGGTACCTAATCCTTTTTGAAAGGATATCCAATAGTGCTCTGTGAGCTGAGAACCATGGTCTGAAATAATGGACGCTGGGGTCCTATGCAATCTTACAATTTCATGAATACAACTTGGCATAATCTTTTATTGAATCAGTGGTCTTGACTAGCAAAAAGTGCACTGACTTAGTCAGTCGGTCCACAATCACCCAAATGGAGTCATGTCTTCGGACCTGTTATAAATTCTATAGTTATCATCTCCCATTTTCACACAGGAATGTCAATATTTTGGGCCAAGCCACTATGCCTCTAGTGCTCAGCTTTCATTTGCTGACAATTTGGGCACTTAGCCACAAATCTACTACATTCTTTTTCATGTCGTTCCACCAGTAAGCCTCCTTAAGGTCTCGATACATCTTCGTGGAACCTGGAATTGTAGGCTTCTGATATAATTCGCTCTCTAAGCCCATCTACATCTGGAACACATAATTTGCCTGGGTACCTCAAGGTACCATCATCTCCCCCTTGTTCGAAAGCTGTTGTCTTATGCTTGTGGATCCCCTTTTTCAGCTGCGATAATCAGGGATTATTAAACTATTTCTCCTTCACTTCGGCCACTAAGGAGTAAAGGAGTCCAAGCATCGAACTCCTAGGTTTGCCAAGCAGTGAAATTCTCTTGTCATAATTCTCTTATCTGCCTCGACGTGAGATAAACTTCCTATGGATAGCCGACTAAGAGCATCGGCTACTACATTTGCTTTCCCCAGATGGTAGAGAATAGCTACATCATAATCCTTGAGCAATTCGAACCATCTTTTCTGTCTAAGATTCAACTCCCTCTAGTTGAAAATATACTGAAGGCTCTTGTGGTCATGAAACTATCAACGCGCACTCCGTACAAATAGTGATGCCATATCTTAGGCGCAAAGACTACAAATGACAATTCCAAGTCAGTCGGATAATTTTTTTTATGAGCCTTAAGTTGTCGGGATGCATAAGCTACAACCTTACCATGTTGTATTAAGACACATCCGAGACCAATTCCTAAGGCATCACAATATACCACGAACCCTTCGGTTCCCTCTGGTAGCGTCAAAACTGGAGCAGAAGTCAACCTCTTCTTCAACTCTTCAAAACTTTGCTCACACGCATCTGACTATTGAGATTTGACCTTTTTCTGAGTCAACTTAGTCAATGGATCTGAGATAGAGGAAAATCCCTCTACAAAACGTCTATAATAGCCTTCCAGACCCAACAAACTTCTTAAATTAGATACTGAGGTGGATCTGGGCCAATTCTTCACGAAATCAATTTTCTGAGAATCCACTTTAAAGCCTTCACCTGAGATTACATGGCATAAAAACACCACTGACTTAAGCCAAAATTCATACTTGGAAAATTTCTCATAAAGCTGACGATCCTGAAGTGTTCACAACACTATTTTGAGATGTTCTGCATGATCATCCCTACTACATGAATAGACCAAAATGTCATCAATAAACGCAATGATGAATAAATCAAGGTAGGGCTTGAAGACTCTGTTAATAAGGTCCATGAAAGAAGCTTGTGCATTTGTCACCAAATGACATGACAAGAAATTCGAAATGATCATAATGGGTTCTGAAAGCAGTCTTCGGAATATCAACTTCCTTAACCTTCAACTGATGGTAACCTAATCTGAGGTCAATCTTGGAATAACATTGGGCACACTGAAGTTGGTCAAATAAATTGTCTATTCTGGGGAAAGGATACTTGTTCTTAATGGTGACTTCTTTCAACTGGCGGTAGTCTATGCGCATGCGTAAGGATCCATCTTTCTTTAAGATAAACAGGACTGGCGCTCCCCAAGGTGAGACACTTGGCCTAATGAATCCTTTGTCAAGAAGATCTTTCAACTGAGCTTTTAATTTTTTCAACTCTGTTGGAGCCTTCTGTATGGCAGAATAGATATCTGCTCAGTGCCGGGAAGTAGATCAATTCCAAAGTCTATCTCCCTGTCGGAAGGAACTCCGCGAAGATCTTCTGGGAAGAGTTCTGATAATTCATTAACGACTGGTACGGACTGGAGAGTTAGGGTCTGGGTATTTGTATCTTTGGCTGGAACTAAGTGATAAATATGCCCCTTGGAAACCTTCTTTCTGACCTTGAGATAGTAAATAAATCTGCACCTGGGTGTTACTGAATTGCCCTTCCATTCTATGACTGGTTTATTAGGAAACTCAAAACTTACTATTTTAGTTCTACAGCCTATTGCTGCATAAAATGAAGCCAACTAATCCATACCCATGGTTGCATCAAAGTCTACCATTTCCAACTCTACTAAGTCAGCTACGGTAGACGCAGTGATAGACTAAAACTAGGCAGTCCCTATAAATACGTCTAGCTATAACTGCCTCTCCAACTGGAGTGGACACTTCGAAGGATTCATGCAACTTTTCTGGTTCTATCTGATATTTCTTAGCAACAAAAGGGGTTACATATGATAAGGTGGATCCTGGGTCAATAACGGCATAAACTTGAAAAGTGAAAACTGTTAACGTATCTATGATGACATCTGCAAGCACCTCTGTATCCTGACGACCTGCTAATGCATACAAGCGGTTTCAGCCTCCACCTGCATTACCAGACTTAGCCGCACCACTCTCCGACTGGGCTTGAGAATTCCGAGGAGCTGCTGAATTTGTGGACTAAGTCATATTACCTACGGTACCCTGTCTCACTGATGGATAGTCCCTCTAGAAATGGCCCTGCTGGCCATACCCATAGCATATATCCATACCCATGCGACACTCCTTCGGATGTCTCTTACCACATTTACTACAAACCAGGTTGTCATAAGTCTTTTGGCCCATACTGGTCTGTGACTGAGAGCCTGCTGGCTTGGACTCTGTCTCCTCTGGTCATTCCTGAACTTTGGGGCTGGGGCACTGGCTGTGGATGGAGCGGGTCCTGATGACCTGTTTTTGAAGAATTTCCTGCCTCCACCTCCCCCATGACTGAAGTTACCTGTAGACTTAAATCTTTTATTGAATTCCTGTCCTTCTTTTTCTGGAGTGCCACCTTTTCCTTTATCCTGTCCTCATTACCCTGAACAAAAGAAACCATCTTGGTGATAGTCATTTATCTATTCTGAGCAGCGATATTTGCATCAACATACAAGTTGGGTATAAGGCCCAACACAAATCGCGTAACTCTGTCCCTCATACCGGGGAACATATGCGGAGCATACTTTGCCAAGGAAACAAACTTGAGGTAATACTCATTCACGCTCATATCATTCTGCCTGAGTCTCTCAAATTCGTAGGCCTTTGCCTCCCTGCCCTCGAAGGGCTAGAAGTGATCTATGAAGGCATCTATAAACTTATCCCAAGTTGTAGGAGATGCATCTTCCCCATGGGACTGTTCCCATGATTCATACCAGATGTGAGCAACATCTTACAACTAGCTCCTAACTCTACTGCCTCTGTCTCTGTAGCATGCATAACACGAAAAACCTTCTGAAGCCTAGCAATGAAATGTTGTGGATGCTCTGCCTTAATAGACCCTGTGAACACTGGAGACTTCATACGCAGAAATTCCTGGGTCTGGGAATAGTACGCCTCTTCAATAGCACATGCGCTAGGAGCCGTTTCCTGATGCTGAGCTTGCGTAGCAACAATCTAGGTGAGTAACTGGATATCTCCCCTAACATCCATATCTGAGGCACTGGGTTGCGGAGTAACTGTGGGACGGACCTCCGTAGGCCTTTCGGTAAATGGGGGTGCAGTCAGGGGCACTGAATTCAATGTAAGCCCCTGAGCACCGATGTGAACTCCCTGAGTCTGAGAATCTTCTTCCCTGGCAGCGTCAACACCAGCCCTTTAGCTATTGGTTGACGTCCTTTTGGTGTACTTTCTCTTCGCAGACATTTTCTGAAATACGCAATATGCACGAGTTAGAAGGATTCCTGAAAGCATAGGACTAAGTGCACGATCTAGAGTATGAAAGAAGTGAGACAATCCTTGATGTCTTGGTTGTCAATTATTTACATGTATGGCGCACACAGCCACGTAAGAGTGACCCCATTAGACACGGTTGCATAGACTCCCTAAGATACTTGAACCTAGGCTCTGATACCAAGCTTTGTCATGCCCCAAACTATGGCCTGGGCGTAACATGGCTCTTGGTGCCTTGCTGCATGTGACCGAACGAACCACATGGCTTGCTGAATCACATGAGACATGTACTAATGCGAAATATAAGCTAAACATAAATGATTTTAGTAAAACATAGGATTCAATAATCATAAGTCTGAAAATACTGTTATATCATTATCGCAGAAAATAGTCTGAACATAATAATGCGGCCAACAAGGCTAACCTAACTACATATCTGACATGACATGACATGACTGAACTAGTCTATGACACCTTTGAAACATGAGTCTGAATACTAAAACAGTTTACCGGGACAAGGCCCCCGCCATACCTCTACTGCATGACGAAACATGAAAGTAAAATAAATATAACGCCCGAAATGAAATGGGCCTCACCAATAGCTGATACGTGTAAACCTAGTGGGCAGATCCATCATCCTGTAAATCAATACCTGCATCGTGAATTGCAGGCCCCGGGAAATAAAGGGATGTTAGTACATTTGAATTGTACTAGTATGTAAAGCAACTGAATGAACAAACATGGCACATGAAGTAATTGTCATGACCCAACCCGTCATGATGGCACCCACACTAACCCCCCTGGTGGGCGACTGTCCCCTTAATCAATTCGTCAACCATTTAATCAATTTCAACTTAAATAATAACTAAACCAATAAATATAAGTCTAAGTCCTGCCATAGATAATAGAAAGTATAGAATACTACTTATTAAAACCCCAAAATCCGAAAGTCATCGTACAAGAACTCTAATCATAAAACGTTCTAAGAAGTACATAAATGTCTGAAAATAACAGAAATGTCTAGAAGTGAAATACACATCAATAAGGACAGATTTTCAGTTGGCATGGCATGGATAGAAGCTCACCTTCGAATCTGGACAGGAAGTAGCCTTAGCTAGATGTGAGGTCTGGAAGACGTCTCTGGCATAAAATCTGCACTCAAAAAGGGTGCAGCAAGGTAGTATCAGTACAAACACTATGTACCAGTAGATATCGTAGGCCGACTAAGATTAGTATCATGCATACATTCATAAAATATCAGAGATCAGTATCTCCTCCCATAAAGAGCCTCAAATAGAGCCATATCGATGCTTGAATGGTAACTGTTGTGGTACGCGAACTCTGCCAAAGGTAAGAACTGGTCCCAATGACCACCAAAGTCGATCACATACGCTTGGAGCATATCCTTAAGAACCTAAATCGTCCCCTCAGACTGACCATCTGTCTGAGGGTGAAAAGCTGTACTGAGATCCAATCGAGTACCCAACTCGGCCTGTAAAGTCCTCCAAAAACTGGACGTAAACTGAGGGCCTCTATTAGAGATGATGGAAATAGGGATTCCATGCAAATGAACAATCTCATGAATAGAGATCTGGGCCAACTTCTCTGCGGTGTAGGTAACCCGAACGGGGATGAAATGAGCAAACTTGGTCAATCGATCAACAATAACCCAAACTGAATCAAACTTGCCCAGGGTCTTCGAAAGAAACCACAATGAAATGCATGGCAATTCGCTCCTACTTCCACTCAGGAATGGGCATCCTCTGAAGTACACCACCAGGGCGCTGGTGCTCATACTTGCCTTGTTGACAATTCCCACACTTAGCAACAAAATCTGCAATATCTCTCTTCATCCAATCCCACCAGTAGTGCTGTCTCACATCACAGTACATCTTGGTAGTGCCAGGATGAATAGAGTATCTAGAACTATGGGACTCCTCCAAGATTGTCCTTATCAAATCCTCAACACGAGGAATGCAAACATGTCCCTTGATCGTCAAGACTCCCTCACTATCAATCATGGTCTCCTTGTCCTCACCACTCAAGACCTTATCACGAATCTTGCGCAACCTTGCATCCTTAAGCTGCTTTGCCTTAATCTGATCCAGAAGCAATGATCTCGCCTCTACACAAGCCAACACTCTACTCGAATCTGAAATGTCAAGCCTCTCAAAACTGTTAGCCAGAGTATGAACCTCCATGGCTAAGGGACGCTTTGAAGCGATCAATCAAGCCAAATTGCCCATACTCATTGACTTCCTACTCAAGGCATCCGCTACCATGTTTGCCTTGCCCGGATGACATAAGATGGTAATGTCATAATTCTTAAGCAGTTCCATCCATCTCCGCTGCCTAGAATTGAGATCCCTCTGAGTAAACACATGCTGAAGTCTACAATGGTCGGTGAATACCTTACAATGGACACCATAGAGATAGTGTATCCACCTCTTCAAAGCAAATACCACTGTGGTCAACTCCAAATCGTGGGTAGGGTAGTTCTTCTTATTAATCTTCAGCTATCTGAAAGCATAAGCAATAACCTTCTTTTCCTGCATCAACACAGTACCCAACCCTAGACCAGAAGCATCACAATATACCACAAAATTCTTGCCCTTCACGGGCAATGCTAGAATCGGAGCTGTAGTCAATAAAATCTTGAGCTTTTGAAAGCTCTCCTCACACTCGTCGGTCCACTGACAAAGTACTTCTTTCTGAGTCATCGGGTCAAATGCGAAGTTATGGAAGCAAGTCCCTTCACGAATCGATGGTGGTAACTGGCCAAACCCACAAAGCTATGAATCTCGATCACTGAAGTGGGCCTAGCCTAATCTCTTACAGCCTCAATCTTCTTAGGATCAACCGTAATCCCGTCCTTTGATACTAACTTTTTCATGACCCAACCCGTCGTGATGGCACCCACACTAACGCCCTGGTGGGAAGACCACCCCCTTAATCAATTAATCAACCAATTAATCAATTTCAACTTAAATGTAACAACCCTCCCGGTCGTTATAGAAAATATAGGATCACCCTACCAAATAGAACCTTCCCAAAGGTAGAACGAGCTAATAAAAACTCGATTGTATAAGTCTAAGAACTGAAATCTTGGCTTGTGTTGTGATTTTGTTTGTTTGTGTTTAGTCCATTGGGGGGTTGACGTAGGGAATTAGAGCTCCGTTGGGAATTTTGAGGTCACGGGTGAGTCCGTATAGTGTTTTTATGTCTATGTGCATGTTTTGTTTGTGTTTGTGAGGCCTCGGATTAAATGTTGGGTGGTAGAGTTGAAAAAATGTGGAATTAGTGAGCATATCGGTTCGAGCGGATTGCTTGCAATGGAAGAAGTACGTCACAAGGCGGGATCGTCGTAGCGGCCGAGCTCTAGGTACGACGGTCGGTCGATTTTCGTTGTGTCCGCTATGGCGGGCGCTGGACTACTATGGCAATGGCGCTATAGCGAGATCAGGCCTACCATGACGGAGGACAGGTTTTGGTGTGGTCCGCTATAGTGGGCACTTGGCCGCTATAGCGAGACCGCAGCGGTGATTTGACCACTGCAGCGGTCGACGGGAACAGAATGTCAGCTTTTAAACACTTAGTTCTGAATTCTTTATTCATAAAACTCCAAAACAGTTCCCCATAAGCACCGAGGGCGAATTTCCAAGCTAGGGTAAGAATAACCTTGGCAGGTAAGTCTCAACCATTTCCATCATTACGTTATCATCTTCATGATTATCATCCCTTTTATAGGTCAACAATGGTAAATTAGAAATAGTAACCCTAGAACCTAATAGACCTTTTATAGTTGATGGGTTATGATTGTTATCATGTGTTTGTCATCTAATGGCTTGGGTTATCACCTTTTAATCAAGAATTGAACCATTAGAGTGATAAACTAATTAAATTGAGACTTAGGGTTTCGTAAAAATGGTAGCTTGACCATGGAAACTGCTTGTAATAGATAATTTGATTAATAGCCTTATAAATTGATAATTGGTGGTTTTTAAGGCAAATATTAGGTTGATTTACACCTAGAAATCATTCACCCATTGGAATGGGGCTAAAGGGAAGGGTGTTCTAGAATTGATTTTGTGACTAGAGTAATTATGACTTATTGAGCATTCTAATTGCTAGACTTTGAGCGTTCCGAGGCTCTGAAAGGGAAAGGTTGTAGCAGAGTAATCTGCATTGTTCCAGCTCTACATTTGAGGTAGGTTATAGTCTACTTGAGTTAAACTTCGATTAGTTGATTGTATGTGTTGTGAAATTGATAGGAGAAAGCATGTCTATTCTTCAAACATGATTGTGTGTGGTTGAACTTCCTATATGCCATTGATTGAGTGATTATGTGGGCTTCGTACCGCTATTCATTGTGTTGGAACCTACAGGCTGATGATGTTGTGATAAGAAGTTAATATGATCTTCTTGGTGGAATTGAGATACAAATGATACTTTGATTTTGGAAAATAATATGACACTAGATACGGATATATATATATATGAAAAGGCTCATTTGATCGGGGGTGGATGAGACCTAGATATGAACAGGAACATTTGACCGGGGGTGAGGATGTGGCCTAGTTGTGAGCTCGGGTCCGAGGAGTGAGTTCGAACAAGTGGTACGTGGACACCATGGGTCCCCTGCAGGTCATGACTACTGAGCAATGACATCAGTTAGCATGTGTGTACAACGTGTATGTGGTTATTGTTGGTAGATTTATTTCCGTTGTTTGCTTCCGTTGATTTGACTCTTGATATCATTAGGTGACTTGATTGTTAATATCCTTGGTTGTCCTGTTGATTGGGTTAATTGATTATGTGTTGTTGGCTGGCTTGTCTATTTTATTGATTTTATGATGTATGCATGATACTAATCTTAGTCGGCCTATGATATCTACCGGTACATAGTGTTTGTACTGATACTACCTTGTTGCATTCTTTGAGTGCAGATTGTGATCCAGAGACTGCTACCCGACCTCATATCTAGCGTTGAGGCCGTTGCTGACAGATTTAGGGTGAGCTTCTATCCATGTCTGGCCGCCCGAAGATCTTCTTTCATGATGTCTATTTCTATTCCAGACATTGTTGGTTTTTAATTTAGACAGCTTACATTCCTTAGACATATTTTGGATTAGAGTCCTTGTATGGTGACTTTCTGATTTTGGGGTTGTAATAGTTAGGACTTCCGCATTTACTTTATTATTTTATGGCATGACTTAATTTTGATTTACCTTGTGCTTGAATGGTTAATAAATGAGTGAAATGGTTAATATAAAAACGGACCTGAATGAATATATGGCTTGGCTTACGTGTTGGTTCGCCCATTAGGAGTTAGGGTCGGTGCCAGTCATGGCGGGTTGGGTCGCGACATTAAATAACAATAGAACAAATAAATATTAGTCTAAGTCATGCCATATATAATAGAAAGTGTGGAATGATATTTATTACAACCCCAAAATCCGAAAGTCATCGTACAAGGACTCTAATCATAAAACTGTCTAAGAAGTACATAAATGTTTGAAAATAACAGAAATGTCTAGAAGTGAAATAGACATCAATAAGGAGAGATATTCAGGTGGCATGGCATGGATAGAAGTTCACCCTTGGATCAGGAAAGGAAGTAGCCTCAGGCTAGATGTGAGGTCTGGAAGACGTCCCTGGCACACAATCTGCACTCAAAAAGGGTGCAACAAGGTAGTATCAGTACAAACACTATGTACTAGTAGATATCATAGATCGACTAAGATTAGTATTAGGCATTCATCACGTCAACAACATAACCACAACAACAACAATATCAACAATACTGATCAACAATGAATCACAGAAACAAGATGATGCCTAATGCAATGCAATCAATGATAAGTATCTCAACCGTACACAGATGCTAAAGGCCTTATTCGCATGATAGTCATGATCCGCGGGGGACCCATGGTTTCCATGTAGCACTTACTCCCGAACTGACCTCGGATCACAAGCCACAACTAGGCCACATCCTCACCCCTGTCAAATATGGCTTATATATATATATGTCTGTATACCACAATAGATCTCAGAATATGGTTCAAGTCCAGAACCCAATATGAAACACCATTCCAGTGCCAGCATGATCAATCAATAATGTTGATGCCAAGAAAGTACAAGTCACAATGTCGTAAGTCATAACAAGACTCAGATAAATCAACTCAATAATAGCATGAAACATACAAGCTGTCGCAATCAACATGAAGGGTGTGTGTGTGTGTGTGTATATATATATATATATCAACCCTTTCCTTCCAGTAACACAAGAAATACACCCCATGGTTCAAACATAAATTAACGGCGACAAGCTCACGTAATCAGAAGTCATACCAACCTAGGTAATATCCAACCTGACTTCATGCCCAAAAACCTAATCATTCTTTTGCACTTCAATTCTGCTATATATACAATCGACTAATCAAAGTCTAACTCAAGTGAACCGTAGCCTACCTTGTAGCCAAGTAGGAGCCACGAAGAATCAAACTTTTGCCTTGCCCTTTCGTTGCGAAACCAAATACCCAAAGTATAATCATATTCGAATTCCAAATTAGAAATCATGAAGAACAACACCCATATTGCTATACTTATCGTTTGGGTCAAATCCAACTAGGGAGAAAGGGGAAAACGGGCCCACAAAGGTAAAAACGGTCATTTTGAAAGTGAAATATGCAATTCCATATTGAAGGAGTTCATTCCTACTAAACAGTTGCTAAAATAACTCAAGAATAGACTAATTTCGAGATGCAAGTGAAAACCCCCAATTTGGGTATGAACCCTAGTTTTCAACCTTCAAATTAATCAACACAAATGGAAGATTCAAGCCTATCAGTTATGAAATCATCAAATTTTATGAAGAGATTCGTCAAATCCACCAACAATTTCCCTTTTAGAAAGATTCAAACTTATTTCAAGAAGTTATCATCAAAACCCATTTTCTCTCTTTGATTCTAATGGATTTTTAGCATGGATTCAAGCTTAGGAAGATTAAATCAATGAATACTAGGTTAGGAGACTCACCATAATGAAGATTCAGTAAACGGCTCCTCAATTCGCCCCAAATATGCTAAGAAAGTGATGAAGGAAACGATAAGGGTTATATCCTACCCTTTAATGATTCTAGAAATCCCATAATCCTGCTATAGCGGTCACGAGTCCGCTGCAGCGGGCTCGCGCTAGTGAGACCACACTCGCTACAGTACATCCACTACAGCGAATATCCGCCCGCTGTAGTGCCCAATCCCAAATATCGATCACCAGCTATTCCGGCCAAGACCCCGCTACAGCGGTCCCTGATACGCTCAAATTACACCTATTAATGGTATAACACGGACGTTGGCAAATATAGTAACCCAACAAGGTTGGGGTCGAATCCCACAGAGAACAATATGTAGGCAATTTAAGCAGATTAGGAATTATCACTAACAATAGATAGACCGAACGCATCAATGGTGGTTTTTGATAAAATACGAAAATATAAATTCTAATCTAGAAAGTAAGTAAATTGATCAATGACCACAAGAATAGAATAAAGGAAACTACTTCTCAAGTAACGATCCAATAAATTTCACGAATTATAAATAATAGCAAGTTTATGTTATTTACCCTCGGATAATGAATCTAAATTAACTTCTCCCGAAGATTAACTAGACTACCCAATTGAAGATCCCTCAAGCAATTAGGAGCATTAAGAACACCCGAATATGGCTACAAGTGGTATCGCCTATTTCTAGGTCAATTTCCATTAGATGAGGGTTAACGCTCCAAATTCATGTTAATTATTCTATCCCAACCCCGTTCTTCCTCTTCCGAGTTTCAAACAAAGTAATTGGGTGAGTCCTAGGGTTAGCTACTCCCTTGAGAAACGTTGAAGAACAAGAATAATTACAATAACAATAACTTACTTGATTAAAAATAATGTCGATCAATAAATAAGCACAACAAGAGTATCAATCTCAATTGTCACCAAGAAATTCCCATAAACAAGGATTAAATAAAAGAAAGAATATTTACATAGGAACCCTAGCCTCCAAACTTGAGTATAATGCCAACGATAATTTTACAATGCTCTCAGTTGGCTTTTTAAAAGAACTAGAATAGCAAAAATCATCAAAGTCCAAGTTCTGCTCGGACTGGGCCGAAAAACCTTCAACGCGAACGCGCCATGTTTCTGCATGAACGCGTGGATGACGTCAGCATCCCCCTTCTCACTTTAGTGCGAACGCGTGACATACTAGCGCGAACGCGCAGAGTCACTAACGCGCGTGGGCGCCAACGCGTGACTTACCTGCGCGAACGCAGAGTAATTTTCCACCAAAATTTCCAGAATCTCCAGTTGTTTCCAGTGATCAACTTTTTTCTCTTTTTCGCTTGTTTTCCACACTTAGGCTCTAGGGACCTCGTATTACCTGAAACATAATAAAAACCACGTAAAATCACATAGACTTGCTTAAAAACAAGTAAAACTTACAGCCGAAAAGCATCAATTGTGGCGTAAAATCACGCCACATCAACATCCCAACTTAAAGTATTTGCTTGTCCTCAAGAAAGTCATACAAAACACGACTCAATCTAACACCTAGATATCATAGAATAACAATGTCTACATTGGTTTTGACTCTGAACTACCAGCATGCATGTTTTTCTTCCAAGGACCATCCCAATTTTCTATTTTAAAGCAACATACACAACTCAAGAACGCTATGACTAACAATGAAGCTTCAATGCATGCCATTACATTATCGAACATATTATGATGCACACAAACGCTCCTTTAGGCGGTCACTTTAGTTTGCTCAATTCTCATCCTTATGCCCTCACATAGACCAAAGAATGTCCCAAAGACACATATATACAACAAGGATGGGATGAAGACGAAAGAGAAAAGAAAAATACTCACACTCACAAAGAAATTCATATCTACACATGCAAATACCATAGGCTTGCCCTTATTTTCTATGTTTTCATCCTAGGCTCGTTCGGTTGTGATCACATTAGGACTTGTTTTGGCTTGTAATGTAGGCTTAGGGACGGGTATGATACTTTTTGGATAATAGTGACTTCCCCCTCCTTGAACACTACCAAATCTCTTTACCTTAATTCACCTCTTTTCTTTCCAACCCCTTTATTTTCTCACAAGTTTCGACCTCGATGTGGTTTTATTCCTATCCAACTTGCAAATCTTTTTATGTTACAATTTTCTGATTTTCCCCCCTTTTTTTGTTTTTTATATTTTTTTTAGATGCAACTACCATATCGAATTCCTACTAGCAAACTCTACCACCCCCAACTTATGTTTTTAACATCTACTCCACATTTACTTCACCCCCAACTTAGGCATTTTGCCTCATCTATCTAGTAGCATCAAGGAGGGAAGATGGATTAATTGTACAAAGGGTAGGGTTTCATAATTGGCTAGCTAAGAAAAAGGTCAAAAGGCTCGAAAAGGGACACTAGGGATATTTTCACTTTTTGGTGAGGCTTATTTAGGCAAAGTGACTAGTTATACAAAGAAAGCCTAAGATCATCTCACAACCAAACTAACTTTCGAATTTCAAACACGACCAACCGGGCAAGTTCTAGATTATAAATGCATAAACAGAACCAAACTAACAAAACTCACACACACATTGGCATAAGGACAATTATTTTTACAATTGTGACCTCCTAAGTAGTCATTTATCACACACAATACCCTAACAATTATAATGTCATATAAAGAATCAATCATGTCAACCAAAAACTGTTCTAAGTATGTATTTTTCGAAAATTCGAGGGGTCCAAAATTTTCATCAAATGATAACAACATGCCATCAGTTACAGAACAATACCAATTAAATCAACACTACTCTATTCAACCTAAGCACATCCTAAACATGCCAGTTTCAACAAAATGATGCCCCTCAGGAAAATAACTCTGGCAAAGAAAAGCCGAGGGGGGTCCTAAACACATATTTACAATACAACAATACCAGATAGCCACCCCCAACTAAAAAATTTACAAAGGTCCTCACTGCATCACATAAGCATACAAAAAATCTTAGGCATACCTGCTAGCACTGAGTGCTATAGTCATCTCTGCTCACCCTCGGAGCTGGAGCTGCTGGGTTCTGGCAGGACAAAATCTTCCTCATTTTCCTCCTCCTCATTCTGTGCTCCGCATACACTCCTCAGAATACTCATCATCTTGTTCAAAAACTTGCTTTGCTTTTTGGCGTGCTCTCTTGCCTTTTTCTGCCTCCTCTCCATCTTACCTTGCTTTTTCTTTATATGCTTCAGCTCCTCCACTACACCTGTTAATGTCGGACCACCAGATCCATAAGGAGCTATAGATGTGCCCTCTCCATATGGGCCCGAAGGGAGACTAGCCACTAGCTGCTGAATTCGAGTGTCCTCCTCATGGACACACAGGTGGAGATATGCGAAAAGGAATGGCGGCCTCTTGCGGTGGTGGCAAGAGTGGTATAGGGGCCGGGGAGCAGAGCGACGCCCCATCGGTCCGAATCGATGCAATAGGGTGAACCGCCCAAATGATGGGACTCTTTGCGTCAATCTTTCTTTTCTTCTGCACATTACCGGGCCCTCTCAAGGGGCACCTCTGAATCATGTTTAGAAGGCAGCACCCTGGAGGTCACAATATCTAGCCAAGTTTTGGCCTCAGCAGTGAATTTTCTGGAGTCAATCTTCCTTTGCATTGTGGTCAACCACTTTGGTTGCTCCCACCATGAAGGGCGGGTCACAAACCATTGTTGCTTCATTTGTTCGTACCTCTCGCGCCATCTCACCGTTATCACCATCACCGCCCCGATTGTAGCGGTGCATTGATTCGAGAAGCATTGCACGGACATCTACGCCTCGACTTTGACAATCGCCCGATCCGTAATGTACGCCTCGCAAAGATTTGCATAGAATTCTCGCACAAGGGTATAATTTGCCTTGATTGGTTCATCCGCAAAGCGTATCCATCTGCTTGTTACCAGCCTTTCATAGAACTCGGGCATCTTTTCTTCCAAATTTTCTATTACGATGCCCCTTTCTTCGATGAAGCTCTTTCCCAAAGAATCTATCATAGAGCTTCGAACATTTTGCTGACTGAAAGGTGGTGATATCGTAGTATTCAATCAAGGGCACTTGGGCAACATTGGATGTTGTAGCCATTTTTCAAGCTTAAGTACACACGCAAAACGAACACACATGTTGAACATACATATGGATACCTAAGACAATGTATAATGAGGCAATTAGGCCAAAGAAATGGGTCATAAAAGTTTCAAGCAGCTCTGTGCGAGCATTCTGTTTCTGCACTGGCTGTTTTTCTTCAGCGCGTTTGCGCCATTTGGCAGTTTTATTTCTGCGCGTTCGCGTGAAGGACCAGCGCGATCGCTTTTTTTTTTTTTTTTTTTTTTTTTTTTTTTTGTAGTGTAGTCAAAAATAATAAATAAACTATTCTAAAAATTTATAATTGATGGGTTGCCTCCCACCAAGCGCTTGATTTAACGTCGTGGCACGACGGTTACCAACTTTACCGCTTTTCTTGCCATTTGGAGCTTATGAATTGGGCACCCAACTTGAATTTAAGTTTGTGACCACGAGCAGTGGGGGGTGGTAAGTAGATGAACAAGCCAAACATAATATCTTTCATCTTACACTTCTTGGATTTCAAGTGAGGAATGTCATTTTGCTTTCTTGAATTTTCAAATTACAAAATATAAGGCTCTTGAACTTCTTGAATTACGACATCCTCTTTTTCCCCCAGAT
Organism: Lycium ferocissimum; assembly: GCF_029784015.1. NCBI lineage: Eukaryota > Viridiplantae > Streptophyta > Magnoliopsida > Solanales > Solanaceae > Lycium > Lycium ferocissimum. Next base: position 19,753,685 of record NC_081344.1, read on the forward strand.
TGGAGTCAACACCAACCATATTTTTCAGAACAATGGTTGACTCCAATTTTTTTTTCTTTGGCATTCCCAATAAACTCATCTTCATGATTTACCCTTTCATCTTGAGCATTGGGGAGTTCATAATGATTTGCCCAAGGAGGATTTTTTAAAATCCGTCATCAAACCAAGTTGGAGACTAGTTTCCAAGTATTCTTCCAAGGCTTTTTGATTTTTGTTACCCTCATCTAGCAGGCACTCTATCATGAGTTTGAACTCACCAATTTGGCCATGCTCACAATAAAAATCACTACTAAACAAGTTTTCATGGAAAGATGCCATTTAAAAAAAAAAAAAAAAAAAAAAAAACACAGAAAACAACTATACAAAATATTCACAGGTTCGGTTCAAAGCAAGTTAGCTTATTTCCTAAATTAGCCAAAATACGCCAATTGTTCCCCAAGAACGGCGCCAAAATTTGATACGCTCAAATTACACCTATTAATGGTATAACGCGGACGTTGGCAAATATAGTAACCCAACAAGGTTGGGGTCGAATCCCACAGAGAACAATATGTAGGCAATTTAAGCAGATTAGGAATTATCACTAATAATAGATAGACCGAACGCATCAATGGTGGTTTTTGATAAAATACGAAAATATAAATTCTAATCTAGAAAGTAAGTAAATTGATCAATGACCACAAGAATAGAATAAAGGAAACTACTTCTCAAGTAACGATCCAATATATTTCACGAATTATAAATAATAGCAAGTTTATGTTATTTAGCCTCGGATAATGACTCTAAATTAACTTCTCCCGAAGATTAACTAGACTACCCAATTGAAGATCCCTCAAGCAATTAGGAGCATTAAGAACACCCGAATATGGCTACAAGTGGTATCGCCTATTTCTAGGTCAATTTCCATTAGATTAGGGTTAACGCCCCAAATTCATGTTAATTATTCTATCCCAACCCCGTTCTTCCTCTTCCGAGTTTCAAACAAAGTAAATGGGCGAGTCCTAGGGTTAGCTACTCCCTTGAGAAACGTTGAAGAACAAGAATAATTACAATAACAATAACTTACTTGATTAAAAATAATGTCGATCAATAAATAAGCACAACAAGAGTATCAATTTCAATTGTTACCAAGAAATTCCCATAAACAAGGATTAAATAAAAGAAAGAATATTTACGTAGGAACCCTAGCCTCCAAACTTGAGTATAATGACAAAGATAATTTTACAATGCTCTCAGTTGGCTTTTTAAAAGAACTGGAATAGCAAAAATCTTCAAAGTCCAAGTTCTGCTCGGACTGGGCCAAAAAACCTTCAACGCGAATGCGCCATGTTTCTGCGCGAACGCGTGGATGACGTCAGCATCACCCTTCTCACTTCAGTGCGAACGCGTGACATACTAGCACGAACGCGCAGAGTCACTAACGCGCGTGGGCGCGAACGCGTGACTTACCTGCGCGAACGCGCAGAGTAATTTTCCACCAAAATTTCCAGAATCTCTAGTTGTTTCCAGTGATCAACTTTTTTCTCTTTTTCGCTTGTTTTCCACACTTAGGCTCTAGGGACCTCGTATTACCTGAAACATAATAAAAACCACGTAAAATCACATAGACTTGCTTAAAAACAAGTAAAACTTATGGTTGAAAAGCATCAATTATGGCATAAAATCACGCCACATCAGTCCCGCTATGGAGGGGCCTGGTGCCGCTACAGCGGACACTAGACACTAGAAAATCTATTTTTTCACAAGTTAGACCCCGAAATTTGATACTCACCCGAGACCTCACAGATACAAACCAAACATGCATACACACATAAAAACACGCTACAGACTCACTCGTGGTCTTGGAATTTCCAACAGAGGTCTATTTGACCGAGTCAACACCTAATGGCCAATGACCAAGTTTCTAACAAAGTACCTAAAACACAAACCGAACCATCCACCCCACTAAGTCATAATCGACCCCCTGGACCTCACGAAATTGATGAAATTTTGAAATGGTCCGTTTATCCAAAAGTCAACTATTGGACAAATACTTTCACTTAAGAATTTTAAAGCCTTCAGTTTTCACTAGAACCGCTTAGAAGTCTCAAAAATTGGTCAATAGGGGTAAAATAGTCAAAAGACACATTAAACAATTACTAATTACCATCAAATACCAATTAAACAACACTTCATTCTCGAATGAAAAAGGAACGAAACAAGAGGGAGGGTACCTGATTGAGTGAAAAGCTGGGGATATCTACTGCGCATATCAGACTCGGTCTCCTAAATAGCCTCTTCGACTGGGTGATGCTTTCACTGGTCCTTCACTGATGCTATTTCCTTTGACTTCAACTTTCGAACCTCTTTATCTAAACTAACAATGTGCTTCTCCTCATAAGACAAATTCTCATCAAGCAAGACCGAATCCCATTGGATGATGTAAGAACTATCAGAATGATATTTCTTCAACATAGACACATGGAACACCGGGTGAACATCCGACAAACCGATAGGTGAAACTAACTCATAGGCTACCTTCCCCACATGGTCAAGAATCTCAAATGGACCAATGATCCTAGGACTGATCTTGCCTTTCTTCCCAAACCTCATCACCCCCTTCATGGGTGAGACCTTTAATAGAACTTGCTCCTCAATCATGAACTCAAGATCTCAGACCTTCTGGTCTGTATACTTCTTATGTCTACTCTGAGTCGCTAAAAGCTTATCTTGAATCACCTTAACCTTATCCAAAGACTCTCCCAAAAGATCGGTACCCCAAGGCCTCACCTCAAAGGCATCAAACCATCCAATAGGAGATCGACATCTCCTCCTATAAAAAGCCTCAAACGGAGCCATATCGATGCTTAAATGGTAACCGTTGCTGTACGCGAACTTTGTCAAAGGTAAGAACTGGTCCCAATGACCACCAAAGTCGATCACACACGCTCGGAGCATATCCTCAAAAACCTGAATCATCCACTAAGACTGACTATCTGTCTGAGGGTGAAAAGTGATACTGAGATCCAATCGAGTGCCGAACTCGGCTTGTAAAGTCCTCCAGAAATGGGACGTAAACTGAGGGGCTCTATCAGAGATGATAGAAATAAGGACCCCATACAAATAAATAATCTCACGAATATAGACCTCTTTGGCCTCACCACTCAAGACCTTATCACGAATCTTGCGCAACCATGCATCCTCAAACTGGTTTGCCTTAATCTGATCTAGAAGCGATGATCTCGCCTCAACACAAGACAACACTCTACCCGAGTCTGAAATGCCAGGCCTCACAAAACTCTTAGCCAGAGTCTGAACCTCCATGGCTAAGAGATGCTCTGAAGCGATCAATCAAACCAAACTGCCCATACTCACTGATTTCCTACTCAAGGCATTCACTACCATATTTGCCTTGTCCTGATAATATAAGATGGTAATGTCATAATACCGCTGCGGCCAACTCCAAATTGTGGATAGGGACTATGCGGATGTGCATTGATCACAGCCAATTGAACAAAGTCACCGATCATACTTGAGGTTAGGCTATCACCAGTTGAAGATCTGAGCCGAAGATATTTCTAAGACAGTCTTTAGGACTCGATGTGGGTATTATGAGTTTCTTGTCATGTTATTTGGGCTTACCAATGCCCCAACTGCTTTCATGGACTTGATGAATGGCATTTTTAATCCATACTTGGATTCCATTGTGATTGTGTTCATTGATAATATATTGGTCTATTCGAGGAGTAGGGAGGATCATGAGAAACACTTGAGGATCAAGGGATGAGTTTGCGTTCGTTGTGTTGATGATTTGATTAGGAAGATCTTGGAGGAGTCCCACAGTTCTAGATACTCTATTCATCCTGGTGCTACCAAGATGTACCGTGATTTGAGACTGCACTACAGTGGGGTCGGATGAAACGAGATATTACATATTTTGTTGCTAAGTGTGGGAGTTATCAGCAAGTCAAGCATGAGCACCAAAGCCCTGGTGGTGTACTTCAGAGGATGCTTATTCCCGAGTGAAAGTGGGAGGGGGTTGCCATGGATTTCGTTATCGGTCTTCCGAAGACCCTGGGCAAGTTTGATTCAGTTTGGTTATTGTTGATCAATTGACTAAGTCTGCTCATTTATTCCCGTTCGGGTTACCTACGCCGTAAAAAAGTTGGCCAAAATTTATATTCGTGCGACTGTTCATTTGCATGGGGTCTCTATTTCTATCATCTCTAATAGAGGCCCTCAGTTTACGTCCCGTTTCTGCAGGACTTTACAGGCCGAGTTGGTACTCGATTAGATCTCAGTACAGCTTTTCTCCCTCAGACAGATGGTCAGTCTGAGCGAACGATTCAGGTTCTTGAGGATATGCTCCGAGCGTGTGTGATTGACTTTAGTGGTCATTGGGACCAGTTCTTACCTTCGGCAGAGTACGCGTACAACATTAGTTATAATTTGAGCATTGATATGGCTCCGTTTGAGGCTCTTTATGGGAGGAGATGCCGATCTCCTATTGGATGGTTTTATGCCTTTAAGGTGAGGCTGTGAGGTACTGATCTTTTGAGAGAGTCATTGGATAAGGTCAGGTGATTCAAGATAAGCTTTTAGCGGCTCAGAGTATACAAAAGGAGTACGTAGACCAGAAGGTCCGAGATTTTAAATTCATGATTGGGGAGCAGGTTCTATTGAAGGTCTCACCCATGAAGGGGATGATGAGGTTTGGGAAGAAAGGCAAGCTCAGTCCTAGGTTCATTGATCCATTTAAGATTCTTGACCATGTGGGAGAGGTATCCTATAAGTTGGCTTACCTCCAATTTTGTCGGGTGTTCATCCGGTGTTCCATGTGTCTATGCTGAAAAAATATCATTCTAATGGTCTTACATCATTCGTTAGGATTCGGTCTTGCTTGATGAGAATTTGTCTTATGAGGATGAGCCTATTGATATTTTAGATAGAGAGATTCGAAAGTTGAGGTAAAAAAAAATAGTGTCAGTGAAGGTCCAGTGGAAGCATCACCCAGTTGAGGAGGCTACTTGGGAGACCGAGTCCGATATGCGCAGTAGATATCCCAAGCATTTCACTCAGCCTGGTACCCTCCCTCTTGTTTCCTTTCTTGTCCGTTTGAGGACGAATGGTTATTTAATTGATAACTGATGTAACTACTTGATAGGTCGTTATGTGTCTTTTGACCATTTTACTCGTGTTGATCAATTTTTGAGACTTCTAAGCGGTTCTAATAAAAACTAAATGATTTAGAATCCTTAAGTGATAGTATTTGATCAATAGTTGACTTTTGGGTAAACGTACCTTTTTCGGATTTTCATCAATTTCGTGAGGTCTGGAGGGTCGATTATGACTTGGTGGGGTGGATTATTCGATTCCTGAGGCGTTTGGTTGCATTTCGGGTACTTGGTTGGAAACTTGGTCTTTGGCTATTGGGTGTTGACCGGGTCAAATAGACATTTGTTGGGAATTTCGAGACCACAAGTGAGTCCGTAGCGTGATTTTGAATGTATGCATGATACTAATCTTAGTCGGCCTGTGATATCTACCGATACATAGTGTTTGTACTGATACTACCTTGCTGCACCCTTTTTGAGTACAGATTGTGTGCCAGGGACGTCTTCCAGACCTCACATCTGGCCTGAGGATACTTCCTGTCCTGATCCGGGGGTGAACTTTTATCCATGCCATGCCGCTTGAAGATCTCTCCTTATTGATGTTTATTTCACTTCTGGACATTTCTGTTAGTTTCAGACATTTATGTACTTCTTAGACAGTTTTATGATTAGAGTCCTTGTACGATGACTTTCGAATTTTGGGGTTGTAATAAGTAGTATTCTGCACTTTCTATTATATATGTCATGACTTAGACTTATATTTATTGGTTCTGTTGTTATTTAAATTGAAATTAATTAAATAGTTGATTAATTGATTAAGGGGATGGTTTGCCCAACGGGAGAGGGGGGGGGGGGGCGTGTTAGTGTTGGTTTCATCACAACGAGTTGGGTCCTTGTCATGACCCAACTAGAGGCCATGACGGGCACTCGGAGCTAACCTGCCGAGTACCTCTAAATATACATCCCATAATCATTTCTAGGTGAGCTATAAGCTAGCTCATATGCATCATACTCAGTAAGGACATGTATCACAACATAATGGCACATCGTTAAGTAATCACCAGCAACCGTGCCCATAAACATGAGCCAACAAGGCTGTCACAACTCTATATATCAATATGTACTGATAAGGATACAGAATATCTAGATACATACATCCGTCTACGAGCCTCTATATAAAGAATTCAGGAATCCATAAGGACGGGGCAGATCTCTGCCATACGCAAGTCTATATATACAAAAGAGTAGTACTAATAGGCAGCAGCTCTGGGACAATTGGAGCCTTTCTGAAACTCCGCTGATAAAGCTCCTAAGGATCAGGTCCATCTATCTGTCTACCTGCGGGCATGAACGCAGCGTCCACAAGAAAGGACGTCAGTACGAATAATGTACTGAGTATGTAAGGCATGAAAATAACATAAGAAGAGATATGGAACATAACGTGAGATAAAGTTAACCTGTACATCCGATTGCCTCCTAAGGCGAATATCATGCATGCTTAGCCTTTTAAAAAAAAACATCTTTCCCATACATATACAACATAATAGTGCTGCGGAACGTGCAGCCCGATCCATAAATATATTATATTGCTGCGGAACGTGCAGCCCGATCCATAAATATATTATATTGCTGCGGAACGTGCAGCTCGATCCATACTCATATATCCAGCGTCCGGGCATCCCGCGTTCGGGACGATATCATAATATAACAACTGATCAGGTGGTTATGCGTATATAAGGCCTTACCTTTCACCATATCCCCTATATACGTATATAATATAAGTAGCATGCATGAGAGTCCAAATAAAAGCTACAACTCTATCGGAGTGACATAAGGTCGGTAACCTTCGATTATCTTATGGAACAATCATCATCGCTTTATCTCACCTTGAAGGAACAAGTAACATAAGGTGAGATCAACAACAATGAATCCAAATCAAGAAAATCAAGAAATAAACTCAATAATCTCATAATAGTATTAAAATCGTAAACTTTGAAACTTCTAGGAATAGGATCATCATCATCATCATTATCATCATAGGGAACATCCATCTTTAGCATCATAAGAACCTTAAGAACCAGGAACTTCTAGCTTTTCGGGAACAAGGATGTTATGGAAGACATGTATGGAATCATAACATAGGAGTCATGCCTTTAGAAAGAAAGAGACTAGCCTTATATACCTGATTGATCTCCTACTACTTAACGCTTATTCTCCCAAACTCGTAAATCTACATTCAAGAGAAATCATACTACCGTTAGACTTACTGTCATATTCCTATCTCAAGTCTTTAAGTGAATCTCCCTTAGAATTTGCCAAAATTCGGAGAGCATCTCCCCTGTTTATATCCCTAGCCTGAAATCATAATACCAACAACCAACACAACAACAACGATACCACACCAATAACATCATCATCAATACCAAATATTCCATAAATATCCCACACGAGGTTTATCCAATTTCTCCACCAACAAATTTGTTATATGATCATTTAATAGCTCTATCTCTATAATTAAACCTAAATTAATAGCAATAGGGAGAAATTCATACCTTACTTCCGCTAGAACAACAATATCTTCACTTTCCAGCTTGAGTTCAAGCCTAGACTCACCGCAATACGATTTTATAACAGCAACTATACGCTATCAGAACCTAAATACGGGGATTATATTGATTTGGGCTTAAAATTTGATGTTAGAAGTTGGGGGGAATTTTCCAGAAGTTTGGGGGAGCTTTGGGGTGTTTTGGATGAAGAAAGAGGGGGTAAGCCCCCTTATATAATGTTCCAGAGTCTGCCTGGACCGACTCAAAAATTGCTCAGCGCGATCGCGCTGCCTTATGGCGCGTTCACGCTGAGTTACTGGGTTCTCCTCTGCGCGTTCGCGCCACCTTCTGGCGCGTTCGCACAGGGTTAATTCCCTGCTCTGACATCCCATCTTAAAATGCTCATAACGTTTGGTTCCGATGTCCGATCGATGCACGGTTTGTTGCGTTAGAAACTAGACTTCCTGAACTTCATTTTAGGCTTTCGTTTCACTTCAAAACTTCTAATATACTAAAAGATATTATTTCTCCAAGTTAGACCAAAGTTATCATATGGAATCTTATCCAACTTTTTTCCAGAGTTCTGAAAACTTAATCTCCTTGATTCACTTGTTCTCCAATCCTTCCGTGACCTATTACATGAACTTAAACCCTCGTAATCATAAGATTAGTACGTATAATCTCGTATATTTTCAACAATAACTCCCGTGTCCCCAATTGAACGACTAATACCTAGCGAATCTTAATGTACAAAACTATGAGGTGTAACTTGATCTAGACAAAGCTGGTATCAGAAGTTATACCAACCTAGGTAATATCCAACTAGACTTCATGCCTAAAAGCCTAATCATGCTTTCTCCCATCAATTATACTATATATACAATCTACTAATCAAAGTCTAACTAAAGTAAATCGTAACCTACCTGGTAGCCGAGCAGGAGCCACGAACAATCAAACTTTTTCCTTGCCCTTTTGTTGCGACTCCAAATACTCAAAGACTAATCATATTCGAATTCCAAATTAGAAATCATGAAGAACAACACCCATACTTATCGTTTGGGTCAAATTAAGCTATAGAGAAAGGGGGAAATGGGCCCACAAAGGTAAAAACGGTCATTTCGAAAGTGAAATATGCAATTCCATGTTCTAGGAGTTCAATCCTACCAAACAATTGCTAAAACAACTCAAGAATAGGTTAATTTCGAGATTCAAGTGAAAACCCCCAATTTGGGTATGAACCCTAGTTTTTCAACCATCAAATTAATCAACACAAACGGAAGATTCAAGCCTATTAGTTATGAAATCATCAAATTCTATGAATAGATTCGTCAAATCCACCAACAATTTCCCTTTTAGAAAGATTAGAACTCATTTAAAGAAGTTATCATCAAAACCCATTTTCTCTCTTTGATTCTAATAGATTTCTAGCATGGATAAGATTAAATCAATGAATACTAGGTTAGGAGACCCACCACAATGAAGATTCAGTCAAGAGCTCCTCAATTCGCCCCAAATATGCTAAGGAAGTGATAAATGAAATGATAAGGGTTTAAGGGTTTTATCTTACCCTTTAATGATTCTAGAAATCCCGTAATCCCGCTGCAACGTTCATAAGTCCGCTATAGTGGGCTCGCGCTAGGGAGACCACACTCATTGCAGTGCATCCGCTAGAGCGGATATCCGTCTGTTGTAACGCTAATCCCAAGCATCGATCACCCCCTATAGCGGTAAAGACCCTGCTATAACGGTCCAGCTATGATGGGCTTGGTGCCGCTACAGTGGACACCAGGCTCTAGAAAATTTGGTTTTTCACAAGTCCAACCCTGAAATCTGACACTCACCGGAGAGCTCACAGATACAAACCAAACATGCAAACACAAATAAAAATATGCTACGGACTCACTCGTGGTCTCTGAATTCCCAACAGAGGTCTATTTGACCGGGCCAACACCCAATGGCCAAAGACCAAGTTTTCAACCAAGTACTCGAAATACAACCAAATGCCTTGGGAACCAAACCATCTACCACACCAAGTCATAATTGACCCTCCAGAGCTTACGAAATCGAGAAAATTCAAAAAAGGTTCGTTTACCCAAATGTCAACTACTGATCAAATACTTTCACTTAAGGATTCTAAACCCTTTAGTTTTCACTAGAACCGCTTAGAAGTCTCGAAAATTGGTCAACAGGGGTAAAATGGTCAAAAGACACATAACGACCTAATTACAGTAATACAGCTGAAACTGAAACTTTAAACTAAACATGTGCATGAGTATCATCTGAGATGAGTATAATATAACATGCGTAAAACATCTGTAAGTACATATATATCTATGGGAGAGCCTTAGTATAACCGACAACATGAAATCAACATGCGAGGCGTGGAGTCTGGTACTTGGCCCGGCCAGCAGAGCAATCCCATACCTTGCCAGGGTATGAGACATGAGCATGACATGAAAGGATCCAATCAATTGTCTGAAGGTGTCATCCTAGCTGGGGGGATCGACCCTTACCCTACGTTGGTATACGTAGTTTCAGGCTGTCTGAGCCTTCTCGGTAAATCTATGCTACTCCCAAAAACATGAACATGAACATGAACATTGTTATAGTTAGCTTAGAAGCCCATGGTTTTTCATAACATGACTTGTAAATATGATTCGTATGTATAATTTAACATGAATATAAATACATAATATAAATTGTATGAAACATGAGAACATGCAGGATTTCATAGAATTTAGTATAATGATTCATAACTTGTATTTAAGAACCCATGGAATGAAAAACATGAGTGTTCATTGATTACGGAAGGATTCCCAATAACCAAAATGGAATATCAAGAAGACAAAATAAATTAGTAGTACGACCATGGTATATCATGATACATGTAACTTAGGGTCATCATGATTCAGAATAAAAACCCTAAGTCTGTGAAATTTTGTATTTTCATGGGTGAATGTGGCGTGGGGAAAAACAATGATGTTCCCACACGTGGATAGAAGCCCTACATACCTTAATCGCTCCAAAATTGAAGGAAAGGTCTGAACTTTGAAGGAGAACCCCAAAAATCTGATCTTGAAACCTTGAAGAGGGTTTTTTGAAAACCTTAGGATAGTAACATAAAATCTTGTTAGAAATACATTTATAGGTGTTGTAATTACTTGGGAATACATGGGAGGGACTTACCTTGATATGGGAGGATAAGGAAAGGAGAAAAAGTCATGCTAGGGCTTGGAAAACTGAAAATTCTTGGTCAACGCAATTTTAAAGGAAATAACTGGGGCCATCTGTGTCGCATTCTGTGATGCATATCACGGTATACGGTCGCAGAAGCACAGTCATATCATAAAAATGAGCTTGTATTTCATGACGGACATTTGAGTTCCAAAATTTGACGCATACTACCATATGTTATGCATATCCCCTTATGTGGATGCATACTGAAAATAGAGGGTTGGTGACTTTTTAGTGGAGGTCTGCATCCCGTTATGCGGTGCATATCCGTGTCACGGACTGCCTGCGACTTTTTGTTGCCCGATCATTACTCCCTGTACTCAGATCTAACTGGCCCGATCCTTAAGTGGCGGGAATGGTACTTTAACACACATCTTATATTCCTCATAGTGGTTCCATTATACCTCCGTCTCCTAAGTCAACGCTTAGCCCGAAGGCACGAGGGGTTACACAAGTGAGGTATCAAATGACAGAGATGAAGGAATCAATAATCACAACTTAATAGCACATATAGCAACAAGCCCACATAACAACATCCATACCAAACCAGTTGATTTATCACCATAACCATTCCCGAAGGCCTAACATGCTTTACCCCTCAACATCTACCATTATATATGATTCTCTAATTGGAGTAACAAAGGTAAGCCATAACCTACCTCAAAAGCTGAGCGAGAGCCATGGACAATCAAACCAAAGGTTTTCCATTGCGAAAAGCCTCTGAATGATCGAAGTCTATCAAATAAGTATTCTACATTAGATTAAGAGTCTAAGGGTACCCATATTGCTATACTTCTAAATTGAATCCAAAAACGACCCTAAAAAGTGACCTCGAGCCCACAAGGGCAAAACTAAAATTTTATTGGAAATTTAGTTCACCTAAAGCCTTACTAGTCTACATCCAAAAGACCCAATCAAAACTCCATCAAATTGATCCTAAATTTCAAGAAAGATCCTCATTGAGGACTTAGGGCTAAAACCCCTAATTTCCATAAACCCAATATATCACAAGGTAATAAGAGATTAGACTAGTAGGAAATACACAACTAGAGCTTAGAAACTTACCCCCAAGATGAATTGAAGCTAAACACTGGAAATATCCTCCAATATAACTCTTAACTCAAAATATGGAATATGAGGACTAGGTTCGATTTTGAGAAATAAAAAGGATTCTGAACTCTGCTAAATCCGATTCTGCAGACATTTCCTCGCAGGTGCAAGCTCGCACTTGCGGAGAAAAGGCCACAGATGCAGTCTCAACTTAGCGTACCTAAATGCGCAGGTGCGGAGGCAACACCACAGGGCCGGTCCCGCGTCTACGAAGAATCCATCGCAGGTGTAGACCAGCCAGACTCCCCATCATTTCATGCTTGCAGGACAAATTCCGCAGAAGCAGACTCACAGGTGTGGCCAATCCAGCGCAGGTACGATTGCACCAGAAACAAGAAAAATCTGGTTTTCACCAACTCCAACCCAACTCTCGAAACTCATACGAGACCCCTCGGCCACAAACCAAATATGCATACCTATCGTAAAACACACTACGAACTCACTCGCACACTCGAATTTCCCAAAAGAGGTCTCCTTGAACTGGTGTTGACCCAAGTCAACTCCAATCAAAAAGAAATTTCCAACCAATGACCCAAAACGCCACCAAATACCTCAAAAATCGTGCCACCCACCCTCGCAAGTCATAAGCACGTAAAAGAGACTACGGGAAGGGTATTTTGGGGCAAAAGAGTAAAATGCACTGAACAACCAAACGGGTCGTTATAATATAAGACCTTAACATCTAAATTTGTTGTTATTCTATTTGTTACCACCATTTGTCCACTTACGAGTACATAGTACTATTAGTAAGTTATTGAACATTTGAAATAATTTTGCCTAAGTTATCCTCTATTCTTTTTTGTTGTTATAAAATTGTATACTTCCTGCATTATACATCCTTGCTAGGACAATTATAACGATTTGTTTGGTTGTTTTAGTATTTTTCCACTTTTCCCTAAATTTCCCTTTTCGTAGTCTTATTTCGGTGTTTAGGACTTACGGGGATGGGTGGTGTTGTTTCTGAGGCACTCGGGCGAAACTCGATTGGTTTTGGTGGGTTTTAAAAATCCAAGGTTAAAAGAATGAAAAAGGGTTGACCAAAGTCAACATCAGGGGTATTTTCATCATTTTTGAAGTTTCATCGATTCCACAAGGTCCGGAGCATCATTTATGACTTATTTGAGCATTTGGTTCGGGTCCTAGTTGGTAGGGTGAGATTTGAGTCATTGGTTGGAATAATAGGTTTTGGAGATTTTGGAGTTGACTGTGATTAACACCAGGTCAAGGCGACCTATTTTGAAAAATTCGAGTGTGCGAGCGAGTTCGTAGAGTGTTTTATGATGGAAATGCATATTTGGTTTGCGTCCAAGGGGTTTCGGGTTTCAATTCCTAGTTGGGAGGACACAAGAAAATTCTGGTGTCCAGTTTATGGTTTCCTTCTTCTCTTTCATGAATAAGGGGACGTGATTGCGTGGTCGCTATCGCGTGGGCCCCTCGTGTTGGCGAAGAGGAGATGGGTTAAAACGGCCCAGGTGAGAAGCCTCGCATTCGCGTGTGTGTTGTCGAGCTCGTGAAGGCCAAAATTCTTAGGCCGGGTCAAGTGTCGTCGCGATCGCGATGGGCCTCTGCGATTGCAATGGGCCTCCACTATCACGGTGAAGGAATAATCACTAAATAGTGATTTATTCTGAAAATCGATGGGAACCCTTTATTTTCAAATATTTTGAATTCTAGAGCTCGGTTTTGAATTCTAATGCTCATGAAATTTAGGCTACGGACTATCTAGGCTATGAATAAGATAAATTTATGCTCAATTTTCAGTTTTACCCTTGGGGCTTGAGTCTGGTTATTTTGGGTTAGTTTTTACATTCCGGATCAAAGTATAGCAATATAGGTATCGTTGGAATCATGTGACTTTAAAGAATACTATTTTGACTATATTGAATCTGATTTCAGGATAAATTATCATTTTGACCTTCGGGATTTGAGACGTGGTTTTAGGTTGACTTTTTCAAACCCAAATTCTTTTATGGCACTATAGATATCTGTGGAATCGTATTTTAATGTAGATTTCGTGTTTGATAGACTTCGATCATTTAGAAGCACTCCAGAAAGAAACGCATTGGCTTGAGGGTTCGTGGCTCCTGTTCAGCCTTGAGGTAGGTTACGATTTATTCTTTGGACTTTACTTGGATGCAATATATATTTTATAAATACTGAAGGGGTATTGGATATGATGAGGGTCCCACCTTAGTGACTGTGATGAGCACTTGTGTGAGTACCAGTATAACTGTGTGGGTTGTTGTGACGAATAGTGATTTGAGATGGGGAATGCAAATTAGGGCCTTGGGGCATGGTTGTGGTTATAAATCTAGGTTGGTATAATTGTTGATTATGTAGGCTATAAGACTCATGTTGATAAATACTTTCAATTACTTGATGTCACTTACATCATCACTCCATGAATTGTATGACTTGTGAAAGAATGGTCCATGTTGGTGCTTGAGTTGAAATATTTGAGAGACCATGCTATTCATATGCTTATCCATTAATGCATGACATGTACTTGATAGACATATGGTTCTTCATATGATGCATACATGCATTCATTCATCTATACTGATGGATAAATGGTGAAAAAGTTAAGATTGAGGTTCATTATTGTGATGTTATATGGGATCGGGTTGCACGCCGCAACAGGGTATATGGACCTTGGTAGTCTTTCATTGGTCATGACTACGTGGCAAAGCCTATAGCATGTGTATACCACGTTTGGCATTGGCCATTGCATTGCATTCATACTTTCATATATTCATCATTCCCTATCTGTCTTATGTGCTATGTGCTTACATGTCCTGTTGTGATATTGAACTATCGGGCATAGTTGGTGAAACTAAGTTGAATTTTTGTGACTAGTGTTTAGCTTCGGTCTTTATATTCTATATAGTGTTTTCCTTTATTGTCGGCGTATGATACCTACGAGTACTAGTGTTGTACTCATACTACACTTTTGCACTCTTTTTTATTATGTGCAGATACTCTCCCTGTTCCAGCGCAGGACCTCATGGCCGATCCCGAGGCAGTGTATTCGAGACATTCAGGGTGAGCTACATAGTTGACCCGTGGCCCCTAGATATCTCTTCCGTAGTTATTTTCAGTTTATTTTACAGACAACTTATTTTTTCCCACAGGACTTGTATTAGAATATTCTAGTGCTCTTGTACTACTAGACCAGGTTTGTTGTATGTGACTGAGGTTACTTTCCGCACTTATTTTATTTTATGACACTGTCGAATTTATGTACTAGTGTATCGTTGTTCTCTTAATTACCTTTCAAATATTTATCCTACTCTTGGGAATGGTTCGCCTACCAATGGGATTGTGTAGGCGCCATCATGGCTCATGAAATGGGTCTTGACAAGTTGGTATCAGAGCTTTAAGTTCACATGCCTTACGAGTACAAGAGCAATGTCTTGCGGATTGGTACGTAGACATCCATAACCATCCTCGTGAGGCTATATGATATTTTGAAAACTTCCATTCTTTCAAGCTAGTTTGTTCAAGTTGGTATCTAACTTCACACTCTATTCTTTCATGGATGGTGAGGACACGCGCCAATGCGGTTAGGGATGAGTTACCAACGCTTGCTGTTGAGGCCGTGACACGTGGTCAAAGCTGAGGCAGAGGTCGTGGTTGGGGTAAAATCTGTGGGGCAGCACCATCCAAGGGTAGAGCACCAGTGGCTAGCCATGCCCGTGCTAGATCCTTATCTCTTAAATCGGTGGTAGAGCATTAGAATGAGCCTTTTAAAGAGGAGAAGATGGGGCCAGCCCAGGCTCTGCCAGAGATTATTGCTACACCAGTGCTTCAGGATGCTATGACACACATCTTGAGTCTTCTTGAGGGTTTTACCTAGGTTGGTGCATTCCAGGCTACATCAGATGGGTCACAGACAGTAGCCGGAGGTCGACTCTTGAGCGACTTCGTACTCGCCCAGGCGACCGCTGCTGTGGCTCTCCGCATTGATGAGATTCCAGCATCTAATTTTGCTCCTCGACCAGTTCCTGGGCTAGTTATGACTCGAGATGAGCAGAAGATGTTTGATCATTTCACCAAGATGAGTCCTCCTAGTTCTATGGTACTCCCGAGGAGGATGCGTATGAGTGTATCATCAGTTGTCATGAGAGGAATCATATGTTAGGGGTAGTGGAGTCACAGGGAGTGGGCTATATTTTTTTTTAGTTGATTGGGGACGCCAAACAGTGGTGGAGGTCCTATATTGATTGCCGACTAGCCGGGTCACCTCCTTTGACACGGACTCGGTTCTATCAGGTCTTTCTGGAGAAATATGTCTCTCTTAGCTTGAGAGATAGGATGAGGGATGAGTACGCCAACATGGAGCAGGGAGGGTTATCTGTTATGGAGTATGAGTTTCAATTTCACGCTTTGGGCCATTATGCTGTATTGTTACTTCCCACTGAGACAAAAAGGGTGAGGTGGTCTTTGAAAGGGTTGACCCTTCCACTTCGGTTGGCGACATTGCAGCTAGTAGCTTTTGGAGCTACATTTTAAGCAGTAGTAGTCATGCAAAATATGTTGAGTCGGTGCGAGGTTAGGCTCGAGGGAGTAGTGGCGATAAGAGGGCTCGAAAGTTTGTCAATTTTAGTGGTTCTTCTTCTGGAGGTTGGGGACACTATGACAAAGCCCTTCATCACCATTCCAATCGTCCCATTCAGTCAGAAGTACAAATTTCTGCAGATGGTTCTTCCGGCATAGTGGGTACAGTGGAGGGCACACTGGTTTCAGTTCAGGATAGACATCTCGAGGTTTTTATTACTGACACTCAGACTGTGGAGGCCACACGGGCTCATCGATGACAGTTCAATATCCCATGACTATTAGGGCGTGTTTTAAGTGTGTAAGACAGGGCATATCAGGAGAGACTATCCCAGGTTTAGCCAGAGCGGGGCCTAGTGCGAGTGCTCGGATTCATTCACCTAGGCCTCCAGCACCGCCAGCTAAAGGAGGTGGATATTTCGATAGAGGGGGTTCGCAGGTTGGCAGATGTGATCTTCAGCCTGGTAGATGTTGTTATTAATTAGTGAGAGGTGGGGCTTAGGCAAGCCATGGTGGCACACAGTCCGAGGGTGGACGTGCCCATTTATATGATTTTGCTGGTAGATCAGAGGCTGAGTCTTCTGATGCGGTTATCACAGGTATCATTTTGGTCTGTCATCGGTCTATTTTAGCCTTATTTTATCCGGGATGTACTTTTTCCTATGTGTCTACTTATTTCTCTTTGATTCTGGACATGTTGTGTGATTTTCTTGATATACCTGTTTGTGTCTCTACTCCTGTTGGGGATTATATAGCAGCCGATGAAGTCTATCGGTCTTGTATGGTTACGTTCAAATGATACAATACGTGGGTAGATTTAGTTATCGTCGATATGGTAGATTTCGACATTATTCTTGGTATGAACTGATTATCTCCTTATCGTGCAATTTCGACTATCACGCCAAGATAGTCACGTTGGATACGCTAGACATTCCGAGGTTAGAGTGGAATGGTACTCCTAGAACTACACCAAAGAACATTATATCATTTCTTCGGGCAAAAAAGTTAGTGGATAAGGGGCGTCTTACATATTTGGCTCATATTTGGGATACTAGCACGGATACTCCTCACTTTGAGTTAGTACCGGTAGTGAGAGAGAGTTTTCGGAGGGTTTCCCACAGATTTTCCTAGTATGCCGCCTGATCGAGACATTGAATTTTATATTGATTTGGAGCCAGGCACTCGGCCTATTTCTATTCCGCCATATCATATGGTTCCGATAAAGCTGAGGGAGTTAAAGGAACAGTTGCAGGATTTGTTAAGTAAGGGATTCATTAGACCTAGTATTTTCGCTTGGGGCGCTCCCGTTCTTTTTCGTGAAGAAGAAGGATGGTACTATGAAGATGTGTATTGACTATTGTCTATTGAACAAGGTTACGATCAGGAGTAAGTAACCCCCCCCCCCAGCATAGTGACTTATTTGACCAGTTTCAGGGTTCGTTAGTTTCTCTGAGATCGAGTTACCACCAGTTAAAGATTAGAGTCGAGTACATTCCAAAGATAGCTTTTAGAACCCACTAGGTTTACTATGAGTTCTTGGTCATATCCTTTGGGCTTACCAATGCCCCCACAGCTTTTATGGATTTGATGAATATGGTTTTCAAGCCTTATTTGGATTCCTCTAGCATTGTCTTCATTGATGACATCTTGGTTTATTCTCGTAGTAAGGAGGATCATGAGAAGCATTTGAGGATCTTACTAAGTCTGTTGAAAGAGAAGAAGCTATAATCTAAATTTTTGGAGTGCGAGTTTTGGCTTAGTTAGGTGGCATTTCTGGGGCATGTGGTGCCTAAAGATGGCATTATGGTGGATCCTAAGAAGATTGAGGATGTCAGAGATTGGGCAGGCATACTACAGTGACAGACGTTTAGAGTTTTGTAGGTCTTGTGAGTTATTATTGATGATTCGTGAATGGGTTCTCATCTATTGCGTCTCATTTGACCCATTTGACTTAAAAGAATGTGGCTTTCAGTGGTCTTATCAGTGTGAGGAGAGCTTTCAAAAGCTCAAGGCTTTATTGACTTTGGCCCCGATCTTAGCTCTACCTGTGGAAGAAAAGGACTTTACTGTTTATTGTGATGCTTCTCGAATTTTGTTATGTGTTGACGGAAGAGGGTAAGGTGATAGCGTCTGCTTCGAGGAAGTTGAAGGTGCATGAGAAGAACTACCCCACTCATGACTTAAAGTTTGCGGCGGCAGTGTTAGCTTTGAAGTTTTGGATATATTATCTTTATGGATTCCATTATGAGGGGTTTACAGACCATCGTAGTCATCAACATGTGTTCAATAAGTGAGATCTAAATTCGAGGTAGCGTAGATGGATGGAATTGCTCAAAGACTATGACATTACCATTCTTTATCATTCGGGAAAGGCTAATGTGGTAGTGGATGCATTGAGTCGAAAGGTGATGAATATGGGTAGCATGGCGCGTTTGATTATTGAGAAGCGTCCATTGGCTATAGAGGTTCAGACTTTGGCTAATAGTAAGGTGAGGCTTCATATTTCGTAACCGGGCAAGGTTCTGGCTTGTGTAGAGGCGAGGTCGTCACTTACAAAGCAAACCAAGGCTCAACAGTTTATGGATGTGAAATTATGCAGGATTCGGGATAAGGTGTTGGGTAGGGAAGCCAAAGAGGCGGTTCTTGATGGAGAAGGGGTTCTGAGGATTAAGGGGCATGTTTGTGTTCCTCGTATGGGTGGTTTGATTATGTTGATTATGGAGGAGGCTCACAGTTCAAGGTATTCAAACCATCCTAGAGCCATAAAGATGTATCGTCGCGTGGAGCAACAAGATAGGTGGGGTTGGATGAAGAGGGATATAGTAGAGTTCATATTCCAGTATTTGAATTGCCAGCAGGTTTAAGTATAAATATCAAAAATTGGGTGGTATGACTCAGAAGAGGCCCATTATAGAGTGAAAGTAGGAGAGGATAGTTATGAACTTCGTGGTAGGTCTACCAAACACTTTGAGCAAGTTTGATGCTATTTGGGTTATTGTAGACAGGTTGACCAAGTCTGTGCACTTCATTCTAGTTCAGACTACCTACAACTCTGAGAAATTGGCGAAAATCTACATTAAGAAGATTGTCCGGTTGTATGGGGTGCCCATTTCTATCATTTTAGATCGAGGCACCCAGTTGACTTCCCATTTCTAGAAGATCTTGCAGAAAGAATTGGTAACTCAGTTGGATCTCAATACAACATTTCACATTTAGATGGATGGTCAGTCCGAGAGGACTACTCAGGTCTTAAAGGATTTGTTGCAAGCGTGTGTGATTTGTTTTTGGGGTCGTTGGGACCAGATATTGCTTTTGGTAGAGTTTGCGTACAATAATAGCTATCACTCGAGTATTGACATGGCACCATTTGAGGATTTGTATGGTAGGAGATGTCTCTCTCTAATTGGTTGGTTCGATGCATTCGAGGTGACACCATGGGGTACCAATTTGTTGAGAAACTCCTTGGACAAGGTGAAGTTGATTCAGGAGAAGCTCCTAGCGGCTAGGAGTAAGCAAAAGGAGTATGCAGATCGGAAGGCTCGCGATATGGAGTTTATGGTTGGTGATCAAGATTTGTTGAAGGTTTCACCTAAGAAGGGTGTGATGAGATTTGGGAAGAAGGGCAAGCTATGCTCGAGGTCCATTGGCCCTTTTGAGATTATTCGACATGTTGGAAAGGTAGCCTATGAGCTAGCATTACCACCAGGTTTGGTGAGTGTTCAACCTGTATTTCATGTTCCCATGTTGAAGAAGTATCATTCTGTAACGACCCGATTGGTCGTTATAGTCTTTTCGGTACTTTTGACCCTTCCCCGAGCTTGTTTAGCTCACATTTGATCCGAGAGGACCGTTGACATGCTTCTTAAGGTGTTTGGATATGATTTGGGTGACTTTTTGGCAAATCTGGGCTTAAAGCGAAAAACATTGACTCAAAGTTGACTTTTAGTAAACCGACCTTTTTTGGGAATTCGTCAATTTCGAGAGGACCGGATGGCCTTTTAGAACTTGTGCGTATATTTGGTTTGATTCCCAATGCACTCGGGTGCATTTTGAGATTTGGGTTGGGAAGTTGATGTTGAGGTATAGAGAGTTTATTCGGTCAATGAGACCTCCGTTGGGAATTTTAAGGCCACGGGTGCGTTCGTAGCGTATTTTTATGTATGGTTGCATATACGGTATATGAGCAGATGGCCTCGGGTTATAGTCGGGATTTCAGGTTGAGATTGTGAAAACTTGGGATTTCTGGTGTCTGGTGCCCGCTATGGCTGCACCAGTACCGCGGCAGTGGTACCTCTTTAGCGGTCACCCTACCGCTGTAGCGGCTTAAGTAATTTGGTGCAGGATGGCTATAGTGGTTATGGGACCGCAGAAGCGGTGCAAATGTGGTATATTGGTCGCGGAAGCGGGTGACGAGCAGTTAATTTCATTAAATGAGTATTAAAAGCCCTACGTTTCTCATTCATTACTATTCTGAAAACTGAGTTATTAGGAGCATTTCAAGGCATTTCTTGGGGGAAATAAACTGTGGTAAGTCCCTTTACTTTCCTTTCCATCCATGATTTTATTATCACCTTAGGATTCCATTATCATGCTAGTTCACTAAGAGTTTAAGAATTAAAAGAGGGTTCAATGAGTTCTTCTTTCTAGGCTTTTTAATCTTGATTTATTCATTGGGTTAGCTTCATTAAGCATGGAATTGATGGCTAGAATCTATTATTGCATGATTTCTTCCTAATTAGTGGCTAATTTATGGGATTGGAAGTTAGGGTTTATACCCAAATTTAGGGGTTTTGCCGAGAATCTGAATTTAAGTAAATTGTTGTTTCTTCTAGCTTGTAATTGATGGGAATTGATCACCTAGGTGTTGATTTCATGTTGAGACCTATAGGATCCAAATTTCACCTTTCTAGTTCATAAAACCCCATTCCATAGGTTGGGGATTTGGGTCATGAATAGAAGTAAGGTTTGATTGATGTTTCTTTTGATTCTAATTGCAAATTTTGAATATGATTAGACTTCCATTATCACGAGGCTCAAAGGAAAGGAAAGACTAAGGTGTGATTGTTGGAGACTTTGTTGTTCGGCCTTCCAGGTAGGTTACGGTTTACCCTATAGTGAGACTTCGATTAGCGAAGCATATATTTAGACGATATTGTCGGAGAATGCATGTAAACCTTCGGGCATGAAGTTGAGTTGGATATTGCCTTAGGTTGGGCCTTGTTGTGTGATTTGGGTCTAACCACCTTGTTGTGTTGTGACTTATCTGGTTCTATTTGTTGTTGGCTCGTTGCCACATGGAGATAGTAGTATCGGTGACTAGTGATATATGGTAATGATGATATTGTAGCACCTTACTTGTTCCTGTTTTGAGACTAGGATTGTGATTCTATTATGGCTTATTGTGTCATTTTTTTATTGATATTATAGGTGTGCCCACGTGTGGTACTGTTGAGATTGATTTGATTATTGACATTGAACTCATCCATTGCAAGCATTCTCATCCTTCATGATATATTGTTGATACATTGATGATATATAAAGAAACACTGTTATGAGCTGGATGAGAGTGACGTGACGATCGATGTCCGGTGTCTATCCCAACGATATGATCTTTGGTAGCGATTGCCTATATATATATATATATATATATATATATAGTGTGTGTGTAGCGATTGTCGAGGTTTTTACCAAAATTGTGAGGATTGGTGCATGGACTTCGCGGGTCCCCCATGGGTTGTGCTGCCGAGATGTTATGTTCTATTATCGGAGTACATGTGTATCGGTGCATATGCATTGCATCCATATTTCATACATTATTGCGTTACATTATACATTTGTATTACACCCCAAGCTTCGGTGCATTGAGATTTACTAGGAGTTAGCTAGTTAATTATAGACACCGGAGTATTGTCGAACGGATACAAGAGTCCGAGTTCGCGTAATAGGTTGTGGAAGAAAAACTAAGGACAAGGCCATTTCCCGGTTTTGATTTAAAGCGCAAGTCGCTTATAAATATTATTGGCATGGAATATTAAGGGCAAACTTGGAATTCGGAAACTATTATATTTCAAGGATTAAGTGTACATGTGGACAAGATGACTAGGCAAGCAAGAAAATGAAATTGGTCACCTTTATGACTTAAGGAAATTCTAGAAACTTGGAGAAAAAGAAAGGAAAAAAAAAAAAAAGATAAAAAGGGCACATGGCCGGCCATGTGCCCATTATTGTATATATATATATATATGTGATGGTCAAGGAGAGACCATGCTTCATCACTTCTCTAGAAATTTCAAGAAAACAAGAGAGAAAGCAATCAAGGCCATTCGAAGCTTGAAAAAAAAAAGAGAAAAACCGAGAGAGAAAGAGGAGGAAGGGATCAAAAGAAATAATTCCCTCTAGCATTTCAACTCATTAGGAGGTGGAGAACAACATAGAGTGGTCGTTGGAATAGTTGGAACAAGAATTGGTTCAATAACAACTTCTAGTTAGGTTGAAGAATCAAGCGGAGAAGGTAAGGTTCAATCTCCCTTTTCATGTGTTATGTATGGTTTGTGTATGTTGTGAAGTATGAAAATGAATAAGCCCATGAACATAGAGATGTTGAAGTGAAACCGTGTGTATGTATGTTGGCCGTGTATATGTGTGTGTTGTTAAGGTAGTGAATTAATTCCAATTAGCATGTTAATTGTTGTAGTATGTTGAAGTGGGTGGAAATCATGAAACCTCAAATGTTGATGTTGAACCGTGGGGTGTTGTGTGTGGCCGTGTAGGGGCTGATCTCGGAAGTAACATGATGAGCTAATCTTATGTAGAATTTTGGTTGTTGCTTGTTGTAGATTCCATGATGAAAATGGATGTTTGATGACTTATGTTGATGTTGCAATTGTTGTGGGCTGTTTTGGAAAGTAATACGATGTTAATATAGGCCTTTGTGTTCATAATAATGATAATCGTTAGCATGCGGATTGTTGGTGTAGTTTGCGAATTCATTAAAACGATTGAATTGTTGAATAATGAATTGACTAGCTATGGTAATTGGAAAAACGGCGTGGGGTCATTTTATGGAATATTTTGATATGGAAATGAGATTATCGATATTGGTATTCTGTTGTTGTTGTTGGTTGATGAATTGAGAATTCGGGCTAGGCACCTAAACAGGGGAGATGCTGCCCGATTTTCGACAGAATATAGAATAGTTTAATATGAAACTTGAAGTAAGTGTGTAATACGGAGACTAACACTAGTGTGAATCCTCTCGAATGTAGATTTGCGAGCTCGGGCGGATAGACGTAGCCAATAGGAGGTCGAGCAGGTATGTTAAGGCTCATCCCTTCTTTCTTTGGCATGTCTTAATTGAGAATAAGTATGGCACGAACTTCGAGGCAACTCTATTTCCAATCCGAGCATGTTTATGATACCCATTGGCTTCTTGATCTTTGTATTTTTAACGTGGTCAAATCCTAGTCCTTATGTCGTTTGCATAACCAAGTTTCAAAAGTTGTATAAAGACCTTGTTTTCAAAAAAGTTTGTTTTTAAACAACCCCGAAACTACGAAAGTCCGTAACTTTCACAGACAGAACCGGATCGCCTCGATATGATCAAAAATGATTCCATGATGTATGATGACTATGTTTTCCATATTGGGCCCGGCTCGGGTCGACGCCCGTTCGTGGGTCCCGCGACTCCCCTTTATGATTATGATATATGAATATGATATACACATACGATATATGACTATGATATATGAATATGACTCGTGAATACGATATATGTATATGTAAACGTATATGGGAATAGGGAAAAGGGCGAGAGCGTTATATACGCGTAACCACCTGATCAGTTGGTATGATATGACATGATACCGTCCCGGACGCGGGATGCCCGGACGCGGGACATGTGGATATGGATCGGGCGTACGTTCATGTATTATATCATATATGGATCGGGCCGTACGTTCCTCGGCACTATTATACTATATATATGTGGATCGGGGCGCACGTCCTCAGCAATACAATATTATATTATATATGGATCGGGCTGCACGTTAGCGCACTAAGCATGCATGATACCCGCCAAAAGGCACTCGGATACGACGGTTACTCCTTATCCCGTGATATGATGTGTCCTATGTTTTCGTTTGTTACAGTTCATGCTATGTATCCTTCCCTATGTCGTTACTCATGCCTTACATACCCAGTACATTGCTCGTACTGACGTCCCTTCTTGTGGACGCTGCGTTCATGCCGCGGTAGACGATGAGACGCATCGGATCCCTAGAGGCCCCACCCGCGTTTATCTAGAAGCGCTCGGTTGTTCGAGCTTCGCCCATCGGTACTAGCGTGTTGAGATTTGGGCACGGTGGAATCATGGGACTTGTGAACATATGCATCTTATTTAGAGGCTCGTAGACGTACGTGTACGGTAAGATGTTTTGTAGTCTTCGCCTTATGGTTGTATAATCTTTTGGTAAAGCCTACGACACACTCGTTTACGATATGTCATACATTATGTGGAGTAAGATATGATTGTATCGTTCATATGGCCCACTCAGTAGCACGAATAGAATACAGGATAAGAGGTGCCGGTAGGGTACTACCGGGCACCCATCACGGCCTCGGGTGGGGTCGTGACAATTTGGCTTCTTGTGATGTTCTTATGATATTGTTGTGATATACGGATTTCGATTGGATGTACGGAGACTTGGCATAGTTGGGTTTAGATGCTATAACATAGGTGATGGCTTATACTTGGTTACTGGCTCGTGTTGACTCATACCTTTGTTGATTTACCTATTTATCTTACTTTATTGTCTTGGTAAATCTTAACTAATCTTAGTCAGCCTATGATACCTACAAGTACATGTTGACTTGTACTTGCTGCATTGTTTTATGAATGTAGAGTATCAGGTGGGATCGACGTCTACCCCTCGTGGCTGAGAGTTCGAGGTTGCTGATTCGAGTCTGTTGGGGTAAGCACATGGACGCTTCGCTACCCAAAGACTCTTCTTCTATTATGTCTTACTTTGCTATTTTGAGACATTTTTGAGACTATTGATGTATTATTATTACTTCCAGACTTGTAGATTTTAGTTAGACGCCCTTGTATGACCAGATCAGATACTGGGATGATTTTTGATTTCCGCACTTATTATATATTCATATGTCAGACTTACGTTACTTTATCTTCTTCTGCTAATCATATTGTGTTTGTGAATGTTGGGTTAAAGGTTCGTCTACTGAGGTGGGATAGGTAGGTGCCCGCGCAATTTTATGGAATTGGATCGTGACAAGTTGGCATCAAAGCCTCGGTTACCGGTCTATAATACAAGAGCGTGTCTAGCAGAGTCTCGTGGATCTGTATGATGAGCTTCGTACTTATCTACGAGAGGCTATAAGATATTTAGGAAACTTCACTTTCTTTCCTTCTTTCGTGCTACTTTATTCTAATTGGTATCTGGGACAATCGAATTGGTATCTGACTTTTATCTCTTCTCCCACAGATGGGGAAGACTCGAGCTACGATAGCCCGAGACTAGGTGGCTGAGCCCGCAGCTATCGCTGGCACCAGGGGATGATCGATAGCTAGAGGACGCGATCGAGCTAGAGGCCGCGGGGCTGCCCTAGCCTGGGGCAGGGCTTCTGTGGTAGGGCAGCAGTGTAAGAGATCTCCATTTCCAGAGCCTGAGGTTTAGCAGGTTCGAGACCAGGCTGCCGAGAATGATGTGGTCCAGCATGGGCACACCCAGAGGCCACTTCAGAGCAGGTGATGCAGGATACTATGGCTCGTGTTCTACTCCATTTGGATATCCAGCAGGCTGCCGCTGTTGTTACTTCTCCGGGCGGAGGATCGCAGACTAGAGTTGGGGCGCAAACCCCTGAGCAGAGATCGACTCGTGTAGTGCACCCTGCTATGGCTATGGCTCCACGGATGGATGCAATGTCAGCCCCAGGAAATGATCCTATACTCGTGGCGGGCCCTATTATGACCTTGACTGATTGGAAACTAGTTGGGAGCTTTAGGAAGTTGGAACTGCCGAGATTCGCGGGTACTTATGGAGAGGATGCGTATGAGTTCATCTTGGACATGCATAAGTTATTGCACAAGATGGGTATTGTTGAGTCCCATGGGGTTGATTGTGTGTCCTACTAGTTTTGCGGGGACGCGAAGACTTGGTGGACGTATTTCATTGCTTATAGACCTGAGGGTTCTTCTCCACTGACTTGGACACAGTTCTGTCGGGCCTTCCTTGAGAAGTATGTGCCCCGAGCTTTGAGAGAGGCACATAGGGATGAGTTTCTCCACCAGCACCAGAGAGGACTGTTTTTTGATGCCTTTGTGGCTCGCTATCTATATTTGGCCAATTATTCAACGCCTCTGATTCCTACTGAGCCTGACAGGATTCGACACTTTGTTGTTGGGCTCGTTGGTTCTCTTCAGATTTCATGCCTTCAGCTTGAGGCTATGGGGGCTTCTTTCCAGTCCATTGTTGAGCATGCTTCTGTAGTCGAGGTTGCTAAGGCCCTCGCATTTGGGGGAGTTAGTGAGAAGAAGCCACGAGAGTTTAGGATTTATAGTGGTTCTAGCTCGAGGGGCGCCGGTCAGTCTTCTAAGCAGTATCAGCCCTATTTTGACTGCCCTGTGCATTCAGCTTTGCAGGTTTCCTCTAGTGGGCTAGCCAGGCAGAGAGCTTCTGAGAGCTCGTTCTCTCGACCAGCAGACAGAGTTGTTCCAGCTAGGTCTTCAGCTTTGGTCTATCAGTCTCCGCCTTCTAAAGCTTGTTTTTCATGTGGAGAGCCCGGTCATTTTGCTAGAGAGTGTCCATGACCCAGGCAGGGTCATCAGTTCCAGAGGACTCCGACATCTTCGGTAGTCTTTCTTTTCGAAGGGCGGTGCTCGGTCGGGACGGTGGTTCACAGGTTTCTAGAGGTGGATCCCAGGCTGGTAGAGGTGGGTCTCAGAGTTTGAGAGATGGATCACAGTATGGATGTGATGGGGCCCAGCGTTATTCCTTTCCAGGTAGACCCGAGACTGAGGCCTCAGATGCTGTTATTTTAGGTACCGTTTCTATTCGACAAAGAGCAGCCTCTGTATTATTTAATCCTGGATCCATTTATTCGTATGTGTCTGCATATCATGTCATTGATTTGGATTTGCCTTGTGATAGCATAGCTGTACCTATTCATGTGTCTACTCCGGTCGGAGATTCTGTTGTGGTTGATCGAGTTTATCGGTCGTGTTTGGTTACTTTTATGGGTTATGACACTTGGGTAGATTTGATGATACTTGATATGGTGGATTTTGATATTATCTTGGGTATGACCTGGCTTTCTCCTTATCATGCGATCTTGGACTGTCATGCCAAGACAGTCACTTTAGCTACGCCAAGTATTCCTAGACTTGAGTGGAGGGGTACTCCTAGCCCCGCTTCGAAGAAGATTATTTCCTTCTTTCAAGCGAAGAAATTAGTCAACAAGGGGTGTTTAGCTTATCTGGCTCATTTGCGTGACACTACTGGTGCATCTCCACCTCTTGAGTCCATTCCCATTGTGAGCGAGTTCGAGGAGGTATTCTCTTCCGATCTGTCGGGTATGCCGCCCGATCACGATATTGACTTCCATATTGACTTAGATCCGGGCACTCGCCCTATTTCTATTCTGCCATATCGGATGACACCTGCCGAGTTGAGAAAGCTTAAGGAGCAATTGCAAGATTTATTGAGCATGGGTTCATTAGATCGAGTGTCTCCCCTTGGAGTGCTCCTGTGTTTTTTGTGAAGAAGAAAGATGGATCTATGAGGATGTGCATTGATTATCGCCAGCTGAACAAGGTTACTATTTGGAACAAGTATCCTATGCCTTGTATTGATGATTTATTTGACCAGCTTCAGGGTGCTTCAGTGTTCTCGAAGATTGACTTGCGTTCAGGCTACCATTAGCTAAAGATCAGGGCTGAGGATATTCCAAAGATAGCTTTTTCGATAAGATATGAACATTATGAGTTTCTGGTAATGTCATTTGGGCTTACCAATGCCCCGGCTGCATTCATAACTTTGATGAATGGCATTTTTAGGCCATTCCTTGACTCCTTTGTGATTGTGTTTATTGATGATATCTTGGTGTATTCCAAGAGTAGAGATGAGCATGAGAGCCATCTTCGCACTGTACTTGGGTTGTTGAAGAAGAATAGTTTGTTTGCTAAGTTTTTAAAGTGTGAGTTTTGGTTGGAGTCTGTGGCATTCTTGGGCCACGTTGTGTCTAAGGACGGGATCATGATTGATCCTTAGAAGATTGAAGTTGTGAGGGATTGGGCGAGGCCCACTACTGTGATCGAGATCCATAGTTTCGTGGGTTTGGCCAGCTACTACCGTTGATTTGTGAAGGGTTTTGCTTCTATTGCTTCGTCTTTGACCAGATTGACTAAGAAAGATGTTCCCTTCCAGTGGTCCGATGATTGTGAGGAGAGCTTTCAAAAGCTCAAGACCCTTTTGACTTCAGCCCCGATTCTAGCATTACCCGTGGAGGGTAAGGACTTCTCAGTCTATTGTGATGCATCCCGTGTGGGTTTGGGTGTTGTTTTGATGCAGGAGGTAGAGTTATAGCCTATGCTTCCGGTCGGTTGAAGATCCATGAGAAGAATTACCCTACCCATGATTTGGAGTTGTTGGTCGTGGTCTTCGCTTTGAAGATTTGGAGGCATTACTTGTATGGTGTCCATTGTGAGGTTTTCACCGATCACCGTAGCCTTCAGCACGTGTTTACCCAGAGAGATCTTAATTCCAAGCAGCGTCGATGGATGGAGCTCCTAAACGACTATGACATCTCTATTCTTTATCATCCCGGGAAAGCCAATGTTGTTGTTGATGCCTTGAGTCGCAAGGCCACGAGTATGGGGAGTTTAGCTTGTTTGGTTGTTTCTGAGCGTCCGTTGGCCATGGAGGTTCAGACTCTGGCCAACAGTTTCGTTCGTCTTGATATTTCAGCCCCAGGCAGAGTTTTAGCTTGTGTAGAGGCGAGATCATCCTTGTTAGATCAGATCAGGACTCATCAGTTTGAGGATGCTCAGTTGAGCAAGATTCGAGATAGGGTTCTGAAGGGTGAGGCCAAGGAGGCCATGATTGATTCTGAGGGTACTTTGAGGATTAAGGGGCGCGTGTGCATTCCTCGTGTTGGTGACTTGATTCATTTGATTTTGACTGAGGCCCATAGCTCTCGATATTCCATTCATCCAGGGGCGACTAAGATGTATCGTGATTTGAGGCAGCACTATTGGTGGCGTCGTATGAAGAGGGATATAGTCGATTTCGTGGCTAAGTGTGGTAATTGTCAGCAAGTTAAGTATGAGCACCAGCGACCCGGTGGTGTACTTCAAAGGATGCCCATTCTCGAGTGAAAGTGGGAGAGGATTGCCATGGATTTCGTTGTGGGTCTTCCGAAGACCTTAGGTAAGTTTGATTCCATTTGGGTGATAGTTGATCGGTTGACTAAGTTCGCTCATTTCATTCCAGTTCAGGTTTCTTATTCTGGGAGAAGTTAGCCAAGTTGTACATTCGTGATATTATGAGATTGCATGGGGTTCCCATTTCTATCATATCTGATCGGGGTACTATCTTCACTTCCCATTTTTGGAGAGCTTTTCATGATGAGTTGGGTACCCGAGTGGATCTTAGTACAACTTTCCACCCCCAGACCGTGGACCATTCAGGTGCTCGAGGATATGTTGAGGGCTTGCGTTATAGACTTTGGTGGTCATTGGGATCAGTACTTGCCATTGGCAGAGTTTGCGTATAACAACAGTTATCACTCGAGTATCGACATGGCGCCTTTTGAGGCTTTGTATGGTAGGAGATGTAGATCTCCGGTTGGTTGGTTTGATGCATTTGAGGTTCGACCTTGGGGTACGGATCTATTGAGAGAGTCTCTTGAGAAGGTGAGGGTCATTCAGGCCAAGCTTTTGGCAGCTCAGAGTCGACAGAAGATGTATGCGGACCGGAAGGTCTGAGATTTAGAATTCGCCGTTGGTGATCGGGTTCTATTAAAGATTTCAAGCATAAAGGGTGTTATGAGATTTGGGAAGAGAGGTAAGTTGAGTCCGAGGTATATTGGGCAATTTGAGATTCTTGACCGTGTGGACGATATTGCTTATGAGTTGGCCTTGTGCAAGGCTTGGCGGGCGTTCATCCAATTTTCCATGTGTCTATGCTGAAGAAGTATCATGCCGATGGTACTTATATTATTCGTTGGGACTCGGTATTGCTTGATGAGAATTTGACTTATGAGGAGGAGCCTATTGCGATTTTGGATAGGCAGGTTTGAAAGTTGAGGTCTAAGGAGATTGCTTCTGTGAAGGTGCAATGGAAGCATCGTCCTATTGAGGAGGCCACTTGGGAGACTGAGTCATACATGCATAGCCGATATCCTCAGTTGTTTGTCGATTCAGGTACTTTTTCGTTCTTTTCCTTCGTCGCTCGAGGACGAGCGATGGTTTAATTGGTATCTGATGTAATGACCCGTTTGGTCGTTATAGTCTTTTCGGTACTTTTGACCCTTTTCGGAGCTTTTTTAGCTCACATTTGACCCGAGAGGATCGTTGACATGCTTCTCGAGGTGTTTGGATATGATTTGGGTGACTTTTTGGGAAATTTGGGCTTAAAGCGAAAAAGAGTTGACTCAAAGTTGACTTTTAGGTAAACGGACCTTTTTTGGGAATCCGTCGTTACCGAAAGGTCCGGATGGTCTTTTAGAACTTGTGTGTATATTTGGTTAGGTTCCCAATGCACTCGGGTGCATTTCGGGATTTGGGTTAGGAAGTTGATATTGAGATATCGGGGGTTGACTCTGTCAATAAGACCTCCATTGGGAATTTCGAGGTCATGAGTGCGTTTGTAGCATATTTTTATGTATGTCTGCATATATGGTATGTGAGCAGATGGCCTCGGGTGATAGTCGAGATTTCTGGTTGAGATTGTGAAAACTTGGAATTTACGGTGTGCGGTGCCGCTATGGCGGCACCACCGCGGCGTACACTTGCTATAGCGGTCACCTCGCGCATTGTAGCGGCTTAAGTAATTTGGGCGACCGTCGTGACGGTCGTGGGACATTGAAATGGTGCCCGTGAAGAGGTATATTGGTCGCGAGCGGTGACGGACGATTAATTTCATTAAATGATTGTTAAAAGCCCTAAGTCTCTCATTCTTTATTGTCTCGACTTTAGAGTTATTGGGAGCATTTCAAGGTGATTCTTTGGGGAAAATCTTGGTGGTAAGTCCTTTTATCCTCTTTGCTATTCCATGATTTCATTATCACCTTAGGATTCCATTATCATGCTAGTTCACTAAGAGTTTAAGAATTAAAAGAGGGTTCAATGAGTTCTTCTTTCTAGGCTTTGTAATCTTGATTTATTGATTGGGTTAGCTTCATTAAGCATGGAATTAATGGCTAGAATCTATTATTGCATGATTTCTTCCTAATTAGTCGCTAAATTATTGGATTGGAAGTTAGGGTTTATACCCAAATTTGAGATTTTTGCCTAGAATCCGAATTTAAGTAAATTGTTGTTTCTTCAAGCTTGTAATTGATAGGAATTAATTACCTAGAGTGTTGATTTCGTGTTGAGACCTATAGAATCCAAATTTCACCTTTCTAGTTCATAAAATCCCATTCCATAGGTTGGGGATTTGGGTCTTGAATAGAAGTAAGGTTTGATTGATGTTTCTTTTGATTCTAATTGCATATTTCGAATATGATTAGACTTCCATTATCACGACGCTCAAAGGAAAGGAAAGACTAAAGTGTGATTGTTGGAGAATTTGTTGTTCGGCCTTCTAGGTAGGTTACGATTTACCCTATGGTGAGACTTCGATTAGCGAAGCATATATTTAGTTGATATTGTCGGAGAATGCATGTAAACCTTTGGGTATGAAGTTGGGTTGGATATTGCCTTAGGTTGGGCCTTGTTGTGTGATTTAAGTCTAGCCACCCTATTGTGTTGTGACTTATCTGGTTCTATTTATTGTAGGCTCGTTGCCACGTGGAGATAGTAGATATTGGTGACTAGTGATATATCATGATGATGATATTGTAGCACCTTAATTGTTCCTATTTTGAGACTAGGATTGTGATTCTATTGTGGCTTATTGTGTAGTCTTTTTATTGATATTGTGGGTATGCCCATGTGTGGTACTATTGAGATTGATTTGATTATTGATATTGAACTCATACATTGCACGCATTCTCATCCTTCATGATATGTTGTTGATACTGATGATATATAAGGAAACACTGTTATGAGCTGGACTCAGTTGGATGAGAGTGACATGAACACCGACGTCCGATGTTTATCCCGGAATTGAGGTATGAGTACTGGTAGCGATTGCCGAGGTCTTTTCCAGAATCGTGAGGATTGGTACATGGGCTTCACGGGTCCCCTCTGGGTTGTGCCATCGAGGTGTGATGTTCCATCATCGGAGTACATATGTATCGGTGCATATGCATTGCATCTATTTCCTACATCATTGCATTACATTGTACCTTCGGCTTCTTGTGATGTTCATGAGATATTGTTGTGATATACGGATTCGGATTGGATGTACGGAGACTTGGCACAATTGGGTTTAGATGCTATAACATAGGTGATGACTTGTACTTGGTTACTGGCTCGTGTTGACTCATACCTTGTTGATTTACCTATTATCTTACTTTATTGTCTTGGTATATGTTAGCTAATCTTAGTCGGCCTATGATACCTACATGTACGTGTTGTTTGTGCGACACCGCACTTCTTTGCATTCTTTTATGAATGCGAGTATCAGGTGGGATCGACGTCTGCCTCTCGTGGCTGAGAGTTCGAGGCTGCTGATTCTAGTCTGTTGGGGTGAGCTTGTGGACTCTTCGCTACCCAAAGACTCTTCTTCTATTATGTCTTACTTTGCTATTCTGAGACATTTTTGAGACTATTGATGTATTATTATTACTTCCAGGCTTGTAGATTTTAGTTAGATGCTCTTGTATGGCCAGACCAGATACTAGGTGATTTTTGATTTACTTTCGCACTTATTATATATTCATGTGTTAGACTTACGTTACTTTAACTTCTTCCGCTAATCATACTGTGTTTGTGAATGTTGGGTTAAGGGTTTGCCTACCGAGGTGGGATAGGTAGGTGCCCGCGTGACTTTGTTGAATTGGGTCATAACACATTCAGACGGGTCTTATATAATTCAATGGGACTTGATGTTATTCGATCAGAATCTGTCCTTTGATGAAGAGCCATTGGTAATCATAGATAGGCAAGCCAGAAAGTTAAAATCAAAAGAGATAGCTTCAGTGAAGGTGCAACGGAAGCACCATCCAGTTGAGGAGGCGACATGGGAGACCGAGGCAGATGTGCAGAGTAGATATCCCCAGCTCTTTACTGATTCAGGCACCTTCCCTTCGTTTCATTTTCATTCGAGGACAAATATTTATTTTATTGGTGTCTGATGTAACGGCCAGTTTGGTTGTTTTAGGCTTTTCCACGTTTTCCCCAAATTTCCCTTTTCATAGTTTTATTTGGCTTTTAGGACTTACGGGGATGGGTGGCATAATTCCCGAGGCACTCGGGCGAGTTTCGATTAGTTTTGGTAGGTTTTAAAGATCGTAGGCTAAAGGAATGAAAAAGGGTTGACTAAAGTCAATATCAGTGTATTTTCGTCATTTTTGAAGTTTCATCGATTCCAGTAGGTGCGAAACGTCATTTATGACTTAGTTCAGCTTTTGATTCGGGTCTCGAGTCATTCGCGAAAGATTTGATTCATTGGTTGGAATTATAGGTTTGGATATTTTGGAGTTGACCGTGGTCAACACCGGGTCAAGGCGACCTCTTTAATCCATGATTTCATCCTTTAATTTTCATTTCAATCCGTGATTCTAAGTATGAGAATAAGGGTTTTCTCATAAACTGGGGTTTAAAGTAAATAGTGCAATTGAAGGCTTAATTGTGGATAGATTCTCATGAATTTAGGCTACGGACTATCTAGGCTATGAGTAAGATAAATTTATGCTTAATTTCTAGTTTTACCCTTGGGGTTCGAGTTTGGTTATTTTGGGTTAGTTTTTAGATTCCGGACCAAAGTATAGCAACATGGGTATCGTTGGAATTGTGTGACTTTGAAGAATACTATTTTGACTATATTGAATTCGATTTCATGATAAATTACCATTTTGACCTTCGGGATTTGAAACGTGGTTTTAGGTTGACTTTTTCGGACCCAAATTCTTTTATAGCAATATGGATATCTGTGGAATTGTATTTTAACGTAGAATTTGTGTTTGGTAGACTTTGATTGTTCCGAATCACTCCAAAAAGAAAGGTGTTGGCTTGAGGGTTGGTGGCTCCTGTTCGGCCTTAAGAAAGGTTACGATTTATTCTTTAGACTCTATTTGGCGGGCATATTTAGTTTATAAATGTTGAAGGGGTATTGGGCGTGATGGGTGTCCCACCTTAGTGACTGTGATGAACACCTATGTGGGTACCAGTGTACCTATATGGGTTGTTGTGATGAATAGTGATTTGAGAGGGGGAATGCATATTAGGGCCTTCGGGCATGGTTGTGGTGATAAATCCACTAGGTTGGTATGATTGTTGATTATGTGGGCCATGAGAGCCATATTGATAAATACTTGCAATTACTTGATGTCACTTACCTCATCACTCTATGAATTGTATGACTTGTGAAAGAATGATCCATGTTGGTGCTTGAGTTGAAATATTTGAGAGACCATGATATTCATATGCTTATCCATTCATACATGATGTGTACTTGATAGACATATGGTTCTTGATATGATGCATACATGCATTCATTCATACATACTGATGGATAAATGCTGAAAGAGGTAAGATTGAGGTTCATCCTTGTGATATTATATGGGATCGGGTTGCACGCCGCAACAGGGTATATGGACCTTGCGAGTCCTTTATGGGTCATGACTACGTGGCAAAGCCCGTAGCATGTGTATACCAGGTTTGACATTGGCCATTGTATTGCATTCATACTTTCATATATTCATCATTCCCTATCTGTCTTATGTGCTATGTGCATACATGTCCTGTTGTGATACTGAACTATCAGGCATAGTTGGTGAAACTAAGTTGAATTGTTGTGACGAGTATTTAGCTTCGGTCTTTATATTATGTATATCTGTTTCCCTTCGTGGTCGGCCTATGATACCTATGAATACTAGTGTTGTACTCATACCACACTTTTGCACTCTTTTTTCTGATATGCAGATACCGCTCCCTGTTCCAGCTCAGAACCTAGTAGTTGATCCCGAGGCAGTGTGTTTGAGATATTCAGGGTGAGATACATAGTTGACCCATGGCCCCTGGATATCTCTTCTGTAGTTGTTTTCAGTTTATTTTACAGACAACTTATTTTGTCCCACGGGACTTGTATCAGACTATTCTAGTGCTCTTGTACTACTAGACCAGGTTTGTTGTATGTGACTGAGATTACTTTCCGCACTTATTTTATTTTATGACATCGTCGGATTTATGTACTAGTGTATCGTTGTTCTATTGTTACCTTTCACATATTTATCCTACTCTAGGGAATGGTTCACCTACCGGTGGGATTGTGTAGGTGCCATCATGGCTCACGAAATAAGTTGTGACATCAATATATATCTAGATAATTTTCTATGTATTTCTATTTTACTATGATGGCGAGGACAAGCACAACAAACCACAAGAACAAGCAAATTTTCTTGTAATTCTTGACAAACGAAATTGAATTGAAACCAATGAAACAATGAAGAAGCTTGAGCAAGATGAAATCGACTTTCTCATTACAACTATAAATAAGAGGGAGAAATTAATAAACCGCCTAAGTATGATGATTATACAAATATATAGTTAGATTAACTTCCTAACTAAAACTAGCCAAAGCAAAATCAGAAAAGGGAATCCAAGGGAGCCAAAGTCATGTGGGCTCATCAATAGACTTGGTGTCACGACCCAAATCACGGGCCATGATGGCACCTACACTTTCCCCCGGTAGGCGAATTAGTCCCAAAACCATTTAACTCTTTCAAGACATTAGATGCCAAAAATAGTAAGTAAACACAATTAAACCGTTTAAGTGATAAAACCAATGCGGAAGAAATACTATCAATATAACCATTTCCCAAGACCTGGCCTAGACTCGTAAAAGAGCTTCTAAGAGATATACAATTTGAAATAACACTACAAGCTCAACTAAATACAACCTCTGTTTAAGGATAAGAAATAAATAGAAACTCAACGAGAGACTCCGAGCTGTAGGATCCTGTAGTAGCTCACCCGACGCCTCTAATGTTTACCTGGAACAGTTACGAGGCTCCATACACAACACAAAACACCTCAACACTCCATCAAAAGGTGAGCAAGAGTAGTATGAGCACAACACTAGGATCGTAGGTATCGTAGGCCGATAATGATTAGTTAACACATATAAATGAGCAGAAATTAACATGTAAGGCAGATACGCAATCAAGTATACTCAAAAAGCATGCTCGGATAATAGTCCACAACAATGAGATACAATATCACATCTTCCTCAGGTCGTAGGCCTAGATGAAAGTTTCTAATCCTCAATCTGTCAAGTCCTTAAATAAAGGTTCGTACGACACACAATAATCTAGCTAAATGATCAATCCAGAATCTACGAGAAACATGTAATACAACAATATGGGATGTGATGTGAATGCGATAAAATGCTCCCCAGGCCTCCTCTCCATACCGTACACACATGCTAAGGGCAATTTCTCATAGTCATGACCCATGAGGGACCCGCAAAGTCAATGTACCCCTCGTCCCGGCAAATGACCTCAAAGATGAGCACTCTCTCGCTCCGGTAAATGACCTCGGATCACGAGCACACATTCCGCTCCGGTAAAAGCCTCAGATCATAGATTCTTATCTTTCTTTTATGCTATCCGGCAAATACTCAGAAGGCTACACTCTCTCACTTATCGGCATTTCTAGTCATCGTTCATAACCAATCATCCTATAAAATAAGAGTGCATGCCATGCATGATATAAACATTAACAGTAAATCATATTAAATCTAAGACAATTACTTGCCATAAAGTACATATCACCTTCATGTCATTTCCATATTCCTTACTTTCCAAATGATAAATGAGATATCAAAGGAGGGAATGCAACCATGTAACAAGAATATAGTACATTATGGCGACAAGCCCACATAACAGCTGACGGAACCAACCTAAATAGAATTCTCCTCCACACCATGCCTGAAGGCCTATCATTATTTCCCCATCAATAACTACTATCTACATATGTTCCCTAATCGGAGTCTAATAATAGTAAACCACGACCTACCTCGAAGTCGAACAGGAGCCACGAACCATCCATCTTGAGCTTCTTCCCTTTCTGGAACGCATCCGAATGAGCAAGGTCTGATCAAATAAGTATTCCATGTTAAGGAACGAATATAAGGACATCTATAATGTCACACTTCTAAGTAGAAACCCTGAACGCCACTCCAAAAGTGACTATGGGCCCACAAGGGTAAAATCAGAACTTTTAGGTTAAATTCACCCTACCTATGGTCTAATTAGTCCAAAACTTAATTATCAACCCTTTTCTAATACCAACTGAGCCTTAACATCATTATTTTCCCCAAATTCCAAAGTGTGCTAAAATCCTAAATCAAATCATTTAAGAATTCGAATTAAATAGGTAAATTTGGGCTACAAATAGTTTACCCAAGGTCTAAAAAAGTTTAAACAACATAACCTACTCAAATCTCACAAGATTTAGCCGCTAGGTTCAAGATAAGTTCAATCCTTAAGTTAGGGTTAAAACCCCTAATTTCTAAACCCCCAAAGCATGAATCAATAACTAATGGAAGAGGAAGGATTTAAAAGAGAAGTGAAATAAGGTGTTACACCTCGCACTTTCAGAGCATGAGCACGCCACGTATTTTACCGCATTAATGGAGTATCAGAGATGACCCGTGAAGTTTTGAAAGGTACAAGCCATGGGAAGTACGTAACAATGAAGTAAAGGATGAATTATGATCTCGTAAGTCGTAATCGAGAAGGAAAACCTTGGAACTAAGGGACATGACCCTTATCAAGTATAATTAATGATAAATATCATGTATGGAAAGTTTTGGAAGATTCCGAGATCAAGCAAATCGAAAAAAATAAGTTTGTCGAAAATTTGGAAAAATTTGGCAGAATATTAGATAGAAATTTTAGGTCAACTTCAGAGAGGTATATCTCCTGGTATATTCGGAGTTTTAAGGGGTTTAAAGAGGTTAAAATGAAGTTCATCGAGGGTAGTTTCTAACGCAACAAACCATTCGTCAATACAACATCGGAGTAAGGAGTTATGGGCGTTTTAAAATGTTTTGATAGAAGCCGACGAACCTACACGGAAATTCTAGAAACTACTTAAAAAGCCCACCCATCTCTGCCCATCAGCCCAAACCGAATTGGACTACTATATATACCTCCTTAAGTCACCTAAATCACCTTATTTTTCACCATTTCTCATCTCCACACTTCTCTAGAAGTTGCCATAACATTCATCCAACATTCTTACACCGAGATATAGTAAATTTAGGAGTTCCTACATCAAATTAAGCTCGGGTTAGTAAGATTAACAATGAATCTCGATGAATCAAAGAGGGACCACGACTTTGGGGCCCATATTTTCACCCAAACCGAACCTTCTAGACCCTATGAGCTTTCTCCAACACTCTAAACTATTCCAAATCAAATCAAGAGAAGATCAAGCCATAAAATCCTTAACTAGTTTATGGAAGGAGCTTGTTCGTACTTCTAATTGAAGTTGTGGTGGATAAGCTTTAGGGTGAATTGTGTAAGGTGAAGTTATTCATGTTATAAGGTATGTTTTTCATCTTGAGTTTGATATTAAGTCTTTTCTTTGAGGATTTTAATGGTTTAAAGTAAGGGAAAACATGGCATAAAGGTCGTAGATAGATATGTTGATGTTGTTGGCTTATGGACTGATTTTCGAAAGATGTTTCGGATGGATTTGTATACGTTTGTCATGTAGTATCTTGATTACGTTATGGCTGATGTTGTTAATGATGTTTGGGAGTTGTTTTGAAATTTGGAGGAAGTAGATAATACAGGAGAGATGCCGCTCGAATTTTGGCAGATTCTAAGAGGATTTAATTTGAAGGCTTAAGAGAAATATATGACGATAAGCCTAACAATAGTATGAATTCTCTTGGATATAGATTTACAAGCTTGGGAGGATAAGCGTTAAGTAGTAAGGACATCGAAAAGATATGTTAAGGCTGTCCCTTTCTTTCTAAAGGCATGATTCTTTTCTTATGAACCTATACATGTTTTCCATAACATCCTTATTCCCAAAAAGCTAGAAGTTCATGATTCTCAGAGTTCTATGATGCTAGAGATAGATGTTTCTATGATGATAATGATGATGAGGATGATCCCATTTCTAGAGATTTCAAAGTTTACATTCTTGATGCTATTATGAGATTATTGTGTTTATTTCATGATTTTCTTAATTTTATTCATTATTGTTAATCTCACCTTATGATAGTTGTTCCTTCAAGGTGAAATATAGCAACGATGATAATTCCATTTCTAATGCTATCAAAGTTCATCGTTCTTGATACTCTCATGACACTATTGATCTCATCCTATGATAGTTGATCCTCTAAGGAAAGATATAGTGACAATGATAATGATGATAATGATATACTTTTATTTATGTACTCTTATATATGTATATATATAGTCATGTGTGACACCGAGCCTATGTGGCCGGGTATGAGATATATTGCGCGCGCACCATTGCAGTTGGGTACGGACATTACCGAGTCCTGTTATGACCGGGTACCAATACTACCGAGTCCTATTATGGCCGGGTACCGATATTATCGAGTCTTATTATGGCCGGGTACCGATATTACCGAGCCTTACTACGGTCGGGTCCTACTTTGGTCGATATTGTATAGGTATGTATGTGGATATATGAAATGTTTTCTAGAAAAGGTTAAGTAAGCATGACGAATGTCTTAAAAGGTATCATGAGGTATAAACGATTCTTTTATCTTACGCTATTCTTCATGCTTCTATCATGTTACTATTCATGCCTTACATACTCAGTACATTATTCGTACTGACGTCCTTTTATTTGTGGACGCTGCGCTCATACCCGCAGGTAGGCAGGGAGATGGATCAGGTTTGTAGGTGCTTTATCAATGGATTCTCAGGAGCACTCCACTTACTTCGGAGCTACAGTCTATTGGTATTGGTCTTTATGGTCACTTGTATTCTATGTAGAGGCTCGTAGACATGTGTGTGTACATTTAGACATTTCATAACCCTACCGGTTCATATTGTTGTATAATATTTTAGTAACCTTGTCGGCTGGTGATGATGGGCATAGTTGTTGAGGATTATATAGAGATGTGTCGTTATGTTGTGATATATGTCCTTACAGATTATGATATCCATGAGCTATCTTTATGGTCCACCCAGAAATGATTATGAGATGTATGCTTAGAGGTGCTCGGTATGTTAGCTCCGGGTGCCCGTCATGGCCCTCTGGTTGGGTCGTGACAAAAGTGGTATCAGAGCAGTTCGTCCTAGGGAGTGTCTACGAGTCGTGTCCAGTAGAGTCTTGTTTATGGGTGTGAAGTGCGCCACACTTATAAACAAGAGGCTGCAGGGCATTTAGGAACCATTGACCCTTCCTTCTCATCTTAGATCGTGCCGTAGAGCTAAATTATAGGATGTGATGTCCCTGATTCTAACCCTAAATATTTTGATTGTGGACAAGCAGTTGATTATACCGCTATGAGGTAATTGATGAGAATTGAAGTTGTTACTCCGAAAGGTATGTTTCCTGCCTTATTGATATTGATAGACTTTGATATAAGAACTAGAGTGAGATGTTATGGGTATTTGTGATTGCCCTGTGAGGCATCGGATGTGTTTTTACGGGTCATGTGTGGAATGAGGCAATAAGAAGTATAGAGGAAACTCTGCAAAAATTTTTACAAATTGAATTGCTTGAATGTCTGCGCTATAGAGAAAGAATGAAGGGAAAATGCGACAATCGGATGTTTGGTAAGTCATGATTGAATGAACAATTATGAGATACTTTCAAAGAGAAGTTTTAGAATGATTTTAATTTAATTTAAGGGAAGAACCCTGGAGGGGAAAATGATTAGTAGTTAAAGGAACTGGAATGAGTTGCATTCGAGATGTTGGAGGATTAAGACTTATTGAAAACGTAAGGAAAGTTGATATTAGGAACTCAAATATGGTATTACAATTTATAGATTAGATTGGTTAGAAGAGATAACGAAGAGATATTGATATGG
Organism: Lycium ferocissimum; assembly: GCF_029784015.1. Lineage (NCBI taxonomy): Eukaryota > Viridiplantae > Streptophyta > Magnoliopsida > Solanales > Solanaceae > Lycium > Lycium ferocissimum. The sequence continues at coordinate 19,795,601 of NC_081344.1, forward strand.
AAAAGGAAGTTAACGAGTAAAGGAAAGTTTTACACTGGAAGTTTATATATATATACACACACACACACACACATATAAGATCAGGACGGGTTGATGACGGGTTTGTACTTATAGTGGAATGTTCTACAGATTTCTAGGCACATACTATAAAATGGCAAAGGGAAAAGAGCACTTTAAAAGCAAAGGAAATCAAGAAGGACCTTGAGGACGGAAGTAAGAGAAAGTATGTTAATGAATTGGTTAAAGGAAGTTATGTGACCATCGACGGTAAGAGGAAGTCTAATAAATTAGTAAGGTTGGCCAAAGGTAGACATTGATAGCATAAGACAATGGACTTGGAATAGAGATACGATTACAAAGGAAACAGGACGAATATACGAGGGATAGACATACATACGAGCAAGCTATGGTATCGTAAAGGGAAATAAGAAATGAATGAAGGGAGAAAGAAAAGGGTATATTTTACTAATATTTTATGATGAGAACAAGAATCGGCGAGACATTAGAAGGATTATGACGCATGACTATGATACAAGCAATCGGTTAAGAAAAACTATGGGACAATGTGAGCTAAACTAAGGAAAGGACGGATCGTGAGAATGAATGAGATAGAGTATCAACTTTTACTGGTATGGTATAGACATAAATCGAAATCGAGAACCAAGAGCAAGAAGAATCTCATGGATACTAGTAAAAAGATAATTATGAAGGAAGATTACGACGGAAGGAGCGTTGTATAGTTAGAAACTCCATAAAGAGCCTGACGAACTTTGATGTCACCATTAATTCATGAGCCTACGGGACTATGAGTCATGAAAGGAAGAAGTGATCAATAAGCATCGGAAGTGTGTTCGGTATATGTAGACATCTGACTTGATATAAGAACTCAGCAAGCAAAAAGGAAATAAGTTAAACCATGCGATGAAAAGAATTTCGATATTATATGGAATAAAGGAGTTGAAGGATCGCTAAGGTCGGCCAGATGACCACCAAAGACGGTTAATACTCGAATGTTACTGGTATATGAGAACATCCTTAAAAAGGGGGGAAGAACAAATTCAGTTCCAAGATGAACTACAATATTCCCAAGTTCAAAAGAGGAAAATGTACTGGCTTGAAGGAGCAAAAAATTTGAGATGAACCGATATATCAAGAATGCGCTAAAGAAAAGTGAGAATGGACTAAATGCAAGTATATTATGAGACAAATGTGAAAAAGGAGGCATGACAAGATGATGAAGGTTTAGCGAATCAAAGAGAATAAGTTTCGTCAACGCGATACGTTGTGTTCCGGGCGATGATTCGAATCACTTACACCGGAGAAATTTTGGTTACAATTAAATATGCAGTAACGTACTCCAAAAGGTAACAGGAGGAGTAAGAAGGGCCTGCAAGCTGACTAGGAATAAGTATAAGGAACAATCGGGACTATTAACAAGAACTTGTAGCACTAGAAGAGATGAAAGCTTTAAAAGAGGAATATTTATAGGAAGTTCAATGATCTTCAAAGAAAAGAAAAATAGTGTGCCTATGGATAGTAAGACAGCAGTACTGCTTGAGATTAGAAAGTATCTCGTAAGTTGTGAAATTCCAAGTCGCCGATTATATCAATTGTGAGAGTGTATGACATAGAACCATATAAACAATCGTCGTAATGAAACGGCCAGTAGAATGGTGCAAGGACGATGATAAGGGGCCAAAGAAGAATGGAGGCTAATTTAAGTCTCAAATAATCACCGGTATAAGAGAACCAAGGACTTAAGGAGGGAAGAATACTCGTATTGAAAGGAAGTTATGATTAGGTAAGATTTTACCTTAGTCCCATGTTTATGAGTTATATTTTAATTATGTTAAGATTGGAGGAGAAGAAATTGAAGGAAAAGTTCAAATATGAATTTGATGATATCTTGAGTCGTAAATTAGCTTGAGTTGTGATTATTAGTATATTATGAGTATAATCTTGCTACGAGGGAGTATTATATACACGTATATAAGGGATTGTGTTGAGGTTGGTGTTGAAAAGAAGTCTGGATGGACAATCTGAAATAAAATAATCACTGAGAATAATAAGTCACTAGCAAGGAAATGCTATTGCAAATCATCTGGGCGCTACCATAAGTGGAACTATGATGATATTGTAATGAATTAAGGAGTCCAACCAAGGAATTAAAAGGAGATGATATGGTATGTATATAAGGTCGACTAGTACAAAAAGGGATAATCTAAAATAGCACCAGAGAAGCAAGTAAGGAAAGGTGTCATATCTGAACAAGAGAGTTTGTCTACTAGTAAAGAAATAAAGAGCAAGTAAAAATGATACAACAATTAAGAATACTCGCAAGATCGATAGACAGCCGTAGCGATCATGAGCTAAGACCATCTTAATGAGAACGGGTCGATAGTTGGATATTAGTATGACCACCGGTACATACATAAGAACATGAAGATATGAAACTAATGAATGAGTTCGACAAAGAGTTGGAGAATATAAAAAAGACTAATGAGCCCATAGTATAAGAATATGAAGATCGGGAACTAAGGGAGGACAACCATTTCAAGAAATCAATGATAACATCGTAAGCTATAACATTCGAGGACGAATGTTTTTAACGGAGGAAGAATGTTACACCTCGCACTTTCAGAGCATGAGCACGCCATGTATTTCACCGTATTAATGGAGTATCGGAGACGTCCCGTGAAGTTTTGAAAGGTACAAGCCATGGGAAGTACGTAACAATGAAGTAAAGGATGAATTATGATCTCGTAAGTCGTAACCGGGAAGGACAACCTTGGAACTAAAGGACATGACCCTTATCAAGTATAATTAATGATAAATATCATGTATGGAAAGTTTCGGAAGATTCCGGGATCAAGCAAATCGAAGAAAATAAGTTTGTCGAAAATTTGAAAAAATTTGACAGAATTTTGGATAAAAATTTTGGGTCAATTTTAGAGAGGTATATCTCCTGGTATATCAAGATTTTTGAGGTGTTTCAAAAGGTTAAAATGAAGTTCGTCGAGTGTAGTTATAAAACGTAACAAACCATTCGTTAATACGACATCGAAGAAGGGAGCTATGGGCGTTTTAAAATGGACTGCCAGAAGCCTGCGAACCTACGTGAAAATTCTAGAAACTAGTTAAAAAGCCCACCAATTTCGGCCCATCGGCCCAAACCGAATTGGACTACTATATATACCTCCTTAAGTCACCTAAATCACCTCATTTTTCACCATTTCTCATCTCCACACTTCTCTAGAAGCTCCTACAACATTCATCCAATATTCTTACACCAAGATATAGTAAATTTAGGAGTCCCTACATCAAATTAAGCTTGGGTTTGTAAGATTAACAACGAATCTCGACGAATCAAAGAAGGGCTACGACTTTGGGGCTCATATTTTCACCCAAACCGAACCTTCTAGACCCTATGAGCTCTCTCCAACACTCCAAACCATTCCAAATCAAATCAAGAGAAGATCAAGCCATAAAATCCTTAACTAGTTCATGGAAGGAGCTTGTTCGTACTTCTAATTGAAGTTGTGGTGGATAAGCTTTAGATTGAATTGTGTAAGGTGAAGTTCTTCAAGTTATAAGGTATGTTTTTCATCTTGAGTTTGATATTAAGTCATTTCTTTGAGGATTTTAATGGTTTAAAGTAAGGGAAAACATGGCATAAAGGTCGTAGATAGATATGTTGATGTTGTTGGCTTATGGACTGATTTTCGAAGGAAGTTTCGGACGGATTTGTATACGTTTGTCATGTAGTATCTTGATTACGTTATGGTTGATGTTGTTAATGATGTTTGGGAGTTGTTTTGGAATTTGGAGGAAGTAGATAATACAGGGGAGATGTTGCCCAAATTTCGGCAGATTCTAAGAGGATTTAATTTGAAGGCTTAAGACAAGCATATGACGATAAGCCTAACAATAGTATGAATTCTCTTGGATGTAGATTTACAAGCTTGGGAGGATAAACGTTAAGTAGTAAGCACCGAAAAGGTATGTTAAGGCTGTCCCTTTCTTTATAAAGGCATGATTCTTTTCTTATGAACCTATACGTGTTTTCCATAACGTCCTTATTTCCCAAAAGCTAGAAGTTCATGATTCTCAAAGTTCTTATGATGCCAAAGATAGATGTGTTCTATGATGATAATGATGATGGTGATGATCCCATTCTAGAGATTCCAAAGCTTTTGGATTTAATGTTATTATGAGATTATTGAGCTTATTTCATGATTTTCTTAATTTTATTCATTATTGTTAATCTCACCTTATGATAGTTGTTCCTTCCATGTGAGATATAGCGACGATGATAATTCCATTTCTAATGCTATCCAAGTTCATCGTTCTTGATACTCTCATAACACTATTGATCTCATCCTACGATAGTTGATCCTCTAAGGAAAGATATAGTAATAATGATAATGATGATGATGATGACGATGTGCTTTTATTTATGTACTCTTATATATGTGTATATATATAGTCATGTGTGGCACCGAGCCTATGTGACCAGGTACGAGATATATTGCGCGCGCACCACTGCAGTTGGGTACGGACGTTACCGAGCCTTACTATGGACGGGTACCGATATTATCGAGTCCTATTATGGCCGGGTACCGATATTACCGAGCCTTACTATGGTCGGGTACCAATATTGTATAGGTATGTATGTGGATATATGAAATGTTTTCTAGAAAAGGTTAAGTAAGCATGACGAATGTCTTAAAAGGTATCATGAGGTATAAACGGTTCTTTTATCTTACGCTATTCTTCCTGCTTCTATCATGTTACTATTCATGCCTTATATAGTCAGTACACTATTTGTACTGACGTCCTTTTATTTGTGGACGCTGCGCTCATGCCCGTAGGTAGGCAGAGAGACGAATCAGATCCGTAGGTGCTTTATTAATGGATTCTCTAGAGCACTCCACTTACTTTGGAGCTACAGTCTATTGGTATTGGTCTTTATGGTCACTTGTATTCTATGTAGAGGCTCGTAGACATGTGTGTACAGTTAGACGTTTCATAACCCTACCGGTTCATATTGTGGTATAATATTTTAGTAACCTTGTCGGCTGGTGATGATGGGCATAGTTGTTGAGGATTATATAGAGATGTGTTGTTATGTTGCGACATATGTCCTTATAGATTATGTCACACCCCGATCTTACTAGGGTGTGATGGGCACCCGACCCCGTAACCGGAGCCGAGTGAACCCACTGACTCTTATTACGTATATAGACTCCCTTAGACTTTTACATTAATAAGAATGAAAACGTAGTAAAACCTTCAGTAATTTTCTTTTGTACTCAATTCAAACAAAATCTATATTTATACGAAACACGTAGCATAACACTCATGACACATCGGCCGATGGAGCCGCTGGCCGACTGACTCTCTATGCCCACAACTCTGTCTGCAAAGTCTCTAACTGCAATCAGAAATCCTAGCATGCAAGCTCTGACTCGGCTACACTCCAGAGCGAACGGAGCTCGCCAACTACGCTGGAACATCTTTTATGCTAACTTCGCATCATCTGGGTGTACCTGCGCGGCATGAAACGCAGCCCCCGAAGAAGAGGGGTCAGTACGCACAATGTACTGAGTATGTAAGGCATGAATAGTAACATAGTAAGAAGTGTACATATAAACAATAACTGCATAGAAACATAAAACATATCATAGGATAACAGAGTAACCTGTGCATATAAGTGCCCTTGGGCAGATGCCGTGCATGCTTATCTTTCCCTTGAAAAACATTTCTTTCATATATATAGAAAATAGAACATATCATATTGCCGAGGCGTCGGCAGCCGATCCATTTAACCATAAATAAATATATATATCCCGCGTCCGGGCATCTCGCGTCCGGGATGATATCAAGTCAAGTACGGATACATGTACCGTGTGTATATCCCAGCGTCTATAGCGCTCTGCCCTTTTCCCCATCTTCCCCATATACATAGATGTACATATATTTCATACCATAGCATGCAGGAGAGCCCAAAAGAAAAGCTATAACTCTATCGGAGTGACGTAAGGTCGGTAACCTCCGATTATATTATGGAATAACTATGGGCGCTTTGCCTCACCTTGAAGGAACTAGGACAATTAGGCGAGACTATCAATGAAGAGTGATATCATGAGAAAACATAAAACAGGGTCATGACATATCATTTCATATACTTTGAAACCTTTAAAATAGTCATTATCCAAAAATTAGCTTAACATTTCAAATCGTCGTATTCATGGTAAGAACATATCCTTGACATATTCGTCCTAGTCATTTTCTCATATCTAGCATCATCATTGTCATCATAAAATCATAGTCATTGTTTTGGTCATAAAAACTTTCAAGAATCGTAAAACTTAGATTTTGGAGAAAAATGGATATTTTGGAAAACATTCATAAACTTTTAGGAAGGAAAATCATGCTTTGAAATCCTAACTTTTAACTTTTGAAAATAAGGACGTTATGGGAGCATTTATAAAATCGCAACGTATGATTCATGCCATAGAAGGAAAAGGGACGAGCCTTAACATACATACGTGCCGCGCCTTACTAGCTACGCTTATCCGTCCAAACTTGTTGGTCTACATTCAAGAAAATTGACGAAATCATTAGATTCATCACCCTATACTTGTCTCAGATCCTTCAAACACATTTACTTAGGTCCTTCAGAAATTTCGAAAGATTTCGTAATTACACCGTCCCCGAGAATCTAACTCGGCCAATTTTTAATCAATAACAGTCCGGGAATTCAACCCGGCCAAACTATCAACAATACCAACAAATCTTGCCAACAATGCCGACAATTAATCCAAGACACACTCTAACATTAATAATCCTTGCCATGATTCATCGGCAACTCATTCATATCCAAGCCAATCACATATAATCATGCCAAAACCAATGATACTACATCCAAGCATTATGCCAAAACTATTTCAACATGATTCAAGAATGCTTCAAACAATTTTTAAAATATTCCAATAACCCCATCAACATACCATATCACCCAAAACTTTCCAACTTCAATAAGAACATCAACAACCTAATTTTCTTCTTTTAAATTCAATTACAACAACTCAATAATTTGCATACTAGCAACATCATTTTTCTTAAATGCAAGAACATTATGTTCAATTCACACCAACTTCTAAAATAACTCTACAACCACCACAATTTCACTAGAATCACCTAACTTTCATTATCCACACAACATCCACAACAACAACAACCAAACACTACATAAAATAATTAAATCATCTCTCCTACACATATATATACATACACGGCCATATCAAATATTCACACTTCCATGAATTTCTTCCACTTTCACATACTACAACATACATAATTGCCCATAACATATAAGAAAAGGCTCAAACCTTACTTTTTTTTTTTTATCCTTCCCTTGGCTAGAATTCCCCAACTTGTATGAATATGTATATTCTTCTTGCTCCAATAACCACTTTACCTTACTAAGGGCCCTTCAATGGATTGTTTGGCTAGAGAGAGTAATTTTTGAAGAATTATTTTCCAAGATGTTTTTTTTTTTTTCTTTCTCAAGCTTGGCCGAATGGCCCTTTGGTTTTTCTCCTTTTTTTTTTTTTTTTTCTTTCCAACTTCCAAATTGATGAATAAGTCATCTTTCCCCCATATATATATACTTGGTCCCCTCTAATGATAATTAGACATATATCCCTATGCTTGGCTTGAATTCATTTGGCAAAGTTTTGGGAGTGGGGTCCACGGCCAAGTGGCCCTTTTTCTTGAAATTTCTAGAGAATTTCCTTTAATTCATGAAAATCATTTCCCTTAGTTCCAAATTTGCCCCTAGCCTTCCTCCATATTTTCATGAGTCATATTGCGAATTTCCCTCTGTACCCCTAGCCTTTCCGCACTATTACCATAAACTCTTTTGTGAATTTCCATGTTTACCATTAATCTTTCTCAATATTTCCACACTAATGACATCTACAATTAATGCTCATGAACAACTTGTGCATTAAACAAGATCACGATATAGCTTTGCCCTTAACTTCTTGCAACTATCTCGAATTATCCGAACGTACGAAATACGGGCTATAACAGATTACGATACCAATTAAATAATCATTCGTCCTCTAACAGAGGATAGTGAGAGGAATGCTCGTAAATCGATAAAAGTGGGAGTGCCTCGGCTCGAATAATAGGAACGAGTACATCATACTGTCGATAACACTCCAAGTGTAGTTCCTCACTATCTCTGTTGATTTGAATATCATTTGACCGGGAAGGTATATAATGTCGTCCTGGTGAGTGTAACGACCCGTTTGGTCGTTAGCGTGATTTTTCCCTTATTGACCGTTTTCGAGCCTCGTTAGTGTTTATTTTGACTTGTGAGAATATCTTGACATTAAGTGAGAACCTTTGACCAGGAGTTGAATTGGTCAACGAGACCCTATTTGGGAAGTCCGAGACCGCGGGTGAGTTTGTCATGCATTTTTATTATATCTGCATGTTTTGTTTGTGTAAGTTGGGTTTCATATGATAGGCGAGTATCGTGATGGAATTGGCGAAACCAGAAAACTGGTTTCTAGTGTCTGAGCTTCTGGTGTCCGTGCGGCGGCACGATCTTTACTCGACGGCACTGCTTTGGGCGGTGATGGTACCGCTGGAGCGGTGAAGTACATTTTTTGGCTAGACTGCCGTAGCGGTCTGGGCACCGCTGGGGTGGCGCGATGGTCGCCGTAGAGGTATCACTGCACCAGAATACATTTATATTTGGTAAAACCCTTAGACATTTCCCATAACTTCTAAACTCGTTATAAGCACTCTTGGAGATGACTTGAAGATGTAGAGAGACATTTTATTCCTAGGGTAAGTGTTCTAACCTTATATCTATCCATTATGATCTTCTAAACATGATTTCAACCTTGTAATGACTAAAATCAAAGGAGGGTTTATGGGGTTTTCATGAAAGAGTTCTAGAAATGAATTGGCTTCCTAGATTGTGAATAAATGATGTTAATGTTGCTATTTATGCTAGATAATGATATATCTAGGCTTGTTAACCAACAATCTTCCATGCTAGAGTTGAATTTCTTGAATTAAAGTTAGGGTTCTTAGACCTAAATTTGGGGGTTTTCATATTAATGATGATTTTGAGAATTAATTGAGTATTCCTATGATTAAAGTAATGAGTTTTGACCTTTTAGTATTGAATTTGGTATTTTGGTCATAAAATTTCCATTTTGCCCTTGAGACCCGTTTTTCCTAAATTAAAAGTTGGAATTTGACCCGAATAGAAAGTAGCCAATATGGGTATCATTATTCATGGTTTCTTACATAGAATTCATATGTGATAGATTTTGATTATTTGGAGACACTTCGAAAGACAAGGCAACGTGTGGGTTCGTGGCATCTGTTCGGCTGCCAGGTAGGGTATGGCTTCCATTCGGTAGACTCTGGTTAGTTTCCCATATTTTTGTATTAGAAGGAACGGAGAATGCATGTGTAGGAAATCAGATATTTAGGATGGAATCCTAGGATGGTATTGTTGTGTGACTTGTTTGTTCAGGCTTGTGGCCTGTAGATTTCTTAGGTTGTTTGATGTGGTTTTTCTCGAACATCGGTGGATTTGTATGACTTGGGAGTGGCGGACGAAACTTAATTTTGTGCCTAATGATGAAAATTTCCCATAATATGTGATTACTTGTGTTATGCCATTAATACTGAATCTAATGGATAAATGGGAGGATAAAATGTACCAACGATTGTGACTGAATTCTAAATAAATTGTGACAAAGGATTTTGAGTGTAGGGTGAGATTTGTGTTCTAAGCTAATAGGCTGATTTAAGGAAGTGGTAATAATGTATATCGATTGATTGACCTGTTGTATGTTGGGACTAGTCACCCCGTTGTGTTGTTCTTGACAGTTCTATTGTGTTGGCTTGATGCCATGAATTGTTGATAAAGTGTCATGACCCGACTACGGGCCATGACGGGTATCCGGGGCTAACCACAGAACACCGCTCATTCTGTTACTCATCTGCTTTCATTCATATTCTTATGCTCATAATCATAGGAAACAACTTTCATTTGAAACATATTTACTTTATGAACATAAGCCCTCGTGGCTATCAAATAATATAATAATACATGCATATACATATGAGAGACTGTGAGATCATACTACGCACACTGCGTATCTACGAGCCTCTACTAGAGTACTAGACATATGGACGGGATAGGACCCCGTCGTGCCCAAAATATATGTACACAAAAATGCTGTCTCAAAATAGCACCTCCGGAATAAATGAGGGCTCATCAGTAAACTGTGATAGCTCCATGGATGCACCGTCTCCTGTCTACCTGTGGGCATGAACACAGCGTCCAAGGAAAAGGATGTCAGTACGAACATTGTACTGCGTATGTAAGGCATAAATAATAATAAGACATCAAGAAAATAAGGGAGCATCAAAGGGGGAGCAATCTGTAACTGACTGCGAATCATAAAAGAAATAATGCATGCTGGCTTACTGTCATAATCATCATCATGTCATATGTGCATAAATATATAAGCTGCCCGACTATATAGGTGCAGTGTGATAATCAATAGCATTAGCCTGCGTCCAGGCCTCCCGCATTCGGGGTACCAACTTATACCGCCCACTAGTGGTGTCTGCCCATGCCATCTGGCCTTGGTGTATACGCTGCCCACCTTAGCGGTGACTGCCCGGCCATATAGGCGCAGTGTAATATCATCATCATAATATACTCATCATAATACATGCATGGAACTCATGGACAACTATATCATATCGGGGTAACGTAAGGTCGTGAACCCCCAATTCCATTATGGAGCATTCATAAGCATTCTGCCTCACCTTCAAGGAATTAGCATATAAGGTCAGTGTATACAATAATCAACATCAATAGATTATAGATGGCATCATTAGCTTTACAGGAACTTCATGTCATGGCTCTAGAATCTTTAGACTTTAGCTTATCATCATCATTATCATTCATACTTATGTCATATCTCTTATCTCACAAGGCTATTCATGAACAAGGACTCCTAGTTTTCTTGAAGATAGGAAATTCATGAAGAAAGAGGAAAATCATGCCATAGGATTCATGCCTTGGAAAGAAAGGACTAGCCTCACATACCTTTTGTCGTTTAACTATTCTATCACTTGCTCATTCTCCTTGAATGCACACGTTCTACCTTCAAGAGAATTCGTGTCGACATTAGCTAAACAATTATAAGAACGTGCTTCTTAAAGATAGAGAAAATTGGGCAGCATTTCCTTTGTTTATACGACTTCCTCTATATTCCATATCAACTCCCAAACATTCATAACGACAATCACAACATCATAAACAACAAGCATCATTCACTGGCATTATCCACATTTAGAAATTTCACTTCAATTCTCCATAATCATGACCAAAGTTCACTATCGCGTTCTTTCTCGTACAATACTTATTCCACGTTCTAAATGTCATTTATAATGTATTCATAGTCACAACATATCCATATTTATTATTCAATCCAAACTACCACTCAACAATGACACTATTCACCCATTTATGACCCATCTTCTATACTCTTCTACAATCCAAGTGTTTCAACTTATTAATACTTCAAACATCATGAAAATACCATAAAACTTACCTTAGATAGCGTAGAAACAAGTCTTGAGTGGAAGTATCCTTCTTGCACCAAAACCCTATTTCTCTTCTCTTGGGATTTCTTAGTTTAGATGACTTTAATGGGTTTTACACTCTTGGTTTATGTTGGTTTGATGAAGTTGATCATCGTTTTCCTTGGGATTCTTATGGATGAAGTGTAGGGGAATATTCTAGAGGGTTCTTGAGTTGTGGCGATGAGAGGTGAAATGAATTGAAATGAAGGAGAGGTCCCTTATATTATTTAAATTCAGACCCGACCAGAATATACGGACCAACATACGGTCCGTATATTTTTCAGCGGCCGTATGTTTGGATCGTATATTTGGTCCGATGAAGCATGCCATTAAAATTTGAATCTACTCCTGGACATACGGTCCGTGAATTTTATACGCGCATGTCCGCCGTATGTTGCCCGGCTAACCGAGATTTGTTCTCGTCGACTCGTTTGATCTCCGATCCTTATGAAACCTTCTTAACACTTGTTTAACACCTCAATACCAATCTAAGGGACGTTATAACTCTTCCACAAAGCATCATTAAAACATCATTAACTCGATACTCGTAATTCTTGTCCGACACACGACATATGACTTGCTTTCCTTAACAACTTCCTCTCCTTATCTTTAATGTATTTGAAAATCTTAATTAGGATCATTAAAGACTATTACTTACTTACCAAAACATCGAATACGTCTTACCCTTCGTCACCCTATTCATTGTACGTTAACGGAAATTTTCGAAGGTGTAACATAAAGATTAGACCCCGACATTCATCTTGATTTGGATATATTATTGGCATACCCATTGTGGTATTTGTTGTTCGGATATATTGTTGGCAAACCCACTGTAGGTATTGTGATATAGATACATTGTTGGCATACCCACTGTGGGTAATGTGATATTGATATATTGTTGGCATACCCACTGTTGGTATTGTGATATTGATACATTGTTGCATGGCCGATTCCGATGATATCCCGAAATCATTGTTAGTGCATGGAATCCGTGGGTCCCCCAGAGTGGTGCCGGTAAGACTCCCTCTGTGAGCAATTAGCCAGGGTCCCGTCTGTCTGTTGGGCAAAGATTTGGGACGGGTGGCACTTAGACTTCGCGAGTCACACTGGGTTAGTTGTGCTACCGAGGCATCGATATTTCCGTCCGGAGTATATGTGTACACCTCATTTGCATGGCATGGCATTGCATTCATACATCTTGCATTGCATTGCATTGCATTATGGCTTGTTTAAGATGATTTGGTGTTTACTTGTGATGATTAGATTCGGATTGATTTATTCAGACTTGGCACATTTGGGATTAGATGCTTTACTTAGGCAATGACGTGTACTTGGATCTGAATTTATTAATTGAACTTGTTGAGGTATCCCATAGACCATCCGTAAGATTAGTTATATGTTTGGTCTCTAGGTGATGTAGGATAATGGGTGTCTTAATGATGAGTTGACTACTAGACTGAAACGAACGACTCAATGATATGCGAGTTGCGAGATCGTTGTGAGCTTGAGATAGACGCATGACTTGATTTGGGTTGCTATCATGTTTATCTGTGAATTCTTTTACTGATATGTGTTACTAACCATTGTCGGCCTATGATACTTACTCAGTACGCGTGGATTGTCCTGATATTGCACTTGCTACACTTTTTTTGGGGTGTAGATTGTTTCAGGTGATTGATCGAAGCATATGTGAAAATACGCGGTGCTTATCTGGAAAGCCTCCTCCCATTTCATTCCGGGACGGAGGTTGAGTTTTAGAATGTAGTGGTAATCTGAAGTCATTAGTCGCTCTTGTACTAGTCTTGACCAGGTCATGGGAAATCGGATCGAGTCTGTATTCATGTATTGTTGTAATCATAGGAATACTTGAGTTTATTAAATATACATTATGATGTTCCGTTGTTACTGTCGATTATCTTTTAGTGAGAATGATTGTCCTTATTCAATGGTATGTTATTCGATAGAGGGTTCACCTACCGAGGTGGGAAAGGTAGGTGCCCGCCCGACCCCGAATTGGGTCGTGACAGTGAGTCAGACTTCCATCGTTAGAGAACGTTCGTTGTGTCCAGGCGATAAGGGTCGGTGTTGTTGAATCCAAAAACTTCATCCTCATATTGTCCCGAAAACAGTATTCTGTTAACCAAACATACGCGATGAAGCTTACGATGGTATGAATTTACTTCGCAAGGAATTTCATAAGCTGAGGGGTCGGGTTTTAAATCAATGGGGCTGACCGGGGCCTTCTAAAAAACTTAGGCAGAGGGTGCATCTGCAAAGAGTTCCTTCGCAGAGGCGGAGTCACAGACGCGAGTGTCTGTTCACTAGAACAGAAGTCGTTAAGGAGGGAAGAATCCCGGAGTTTTTCCCTAACCCTTCATGCCCCCACTCCTCCCTCCCACCTGAATCCCACTCCCTACTTCCCAAACGTTACAGCCCCTCACTCTCCCCACTCCCTATAAAACTCATCCTCTAACCCCATTCCAAACACACACCCAGAGAAGGGACTACAAAAATCTGGCAAAACTCTAAGAAAAGAGGGATTTTTCAACAACACTCATCTCCTCCAAATGTCCACTACAAGGTATGTTCATTGCTTTTTTTATGTCCTAAGACGAATTTAAGCTTGTAAATATGGGTTTATTCATGATTATGCGTTGAAAATTTTGGGGTAGAATGTTGAAATTTTGTAATGTGGGTTTGCATGTGGGTGGTTGCAAAATTTCTAGAATTTGTTTGTTACTATAATGAGATCATGTCTACAAGTGTGTAAAGTACTAGAATTGCTCGAAATTGGGTTGAAACACTGAAGAACAATCGGATGGGTGTTCATGGTAGTTTAGGTGGGGTTTTTAGAATTTTACGATGTTTGTTGCTTGAAATTGTAGCCTATTTAGTTTAATCTTCGTGCATGCTTGAATGGTTGAGGATTTAGGAGGGGTTTTTAGAATTTTACGATGTTTGTTGCTTGAAATTGTAGCCCATTGAGTTTAATCTTCGTGCATGCTTGAATGGTTGAGGATTTAGGAGTAAAAATTGAGAATTTTGGGTCCAAAGTCCATGGGGGAATTCGAACCTTGCTGGGTCCTTGAGGATGAAGACGATCCCCACATCTGCGCATACTCTTGCGTAGTTGTGGTGACATGCAGGGGAAGGGCTTTACCGCAGATACAAAAGGTTTTGAGTGGATGCGGCCTCCCATCTGCGTAATTCTTTCAGCAGAGGTGACGCCTGCATAGACTACCCGATTTTGCAATTGTGGAAAATTTACACGGAAGCGGCCTCGCATCTGCGGTGCTAGTTCCACAGAAGCGACGCTTGGATAGAATTCAGAGCCAGTAGCTTCACAACTGGTGTGGTTTCGGTCATTTTTGTTGGTTTATTTGGCTTGCTTGATGAGTCTTAAATTGCTACACGAGAATTTATCGCTGGACTAACTTGATTTTGATCAATGCAGGTGCTAATCGGTGAACGAATATAAGGACATCCATAATGTCACACTTCTAAGTATAAACCCCGAACGCCACTCCAAAAGTTACTCCGGGCCTACAAGGGTAAAATCGAAACTTTTAGGTTAAATTCACTCTACCCGTGGTCTAATTAGTCCAAAACTTAATTATCAACCCTTTTTTAATCCCAATTAAGCCTTAACATCATTATTTTCCCCAAATCCCCAAGTGTGCTAAAACCCTAAATCAAATCATTTAAGAATCCGACTTAAATGGTAAATTTGGGCTACAAATAGTTTACCCAAGGTCTAAACAAGTTTAAACAACATAACCCACTCAAATCCCACAAGATTTAGCGTCTAGATTCAAGATAAGTTCAATTCTTAAGTTAGGGTTAAAACCCCCCAAATTTCTAAACCCCCAAAGCATGAATCAATAACTAATGGAAGAGGAAGGATTTAAGAGAGAAATGAAATAAGGATTAGGACTTACCTTCACCAAGGAACAATGGAACCCTGTGAAATTTCCCCTAAAAATCCGAAATAGGAGAACAAATATCTGGTTTGTTCAGCGATTTGCGCTGACACAAGACTTTGCTCGCCGATGCGACTCCGCATCTGCGAAAAATATTTTGCAGGTGCGAGTTCACTTATCCAGTCAGATTTTCGCAGAAGCAGAAGCGGGCTCGCGGATGATGCTGTATGTGCACAAATGCAGGCTATATGAAAAAGAAGGTACAATTTCTCACCAACTCCCAAAAGTCGTCTAAAGGTCAACACTTACCCGCATAATTAACTTAAAAGACCCAAAATTCCTCGGGGACTACGTCACCCATCTCTTTAACCAATATACCCGTAAAATAAATCCAGATAAGGGTATCTTCCGAAGAAAAGGGGAGAAATTTCTATAATGACCAAATAAGTCGTTACATTTGGGCCTCTCAGCTGGGCTAGAGTTTGAGATAGAATGAGGCCCAATAGTTCCAACATCCCACCTCAAGGTGGAGAGTGAAATCACACCTAACTTGAGTAAAATGACATGATGACCAACACCAGATGACACCTTAGTAAACATCTACAAGCTGAGAATTAGAAACATGAGATAGCTGAATGAGATCATTCTTCACCTCCCAAGCTATCCTTCATGAAACTACCATTCCACACACTCCACAACAAAATGGAATGGTGGAAAAGAAATACAAATTTTCTCCTGTTTCCAAATTTACTACCATCGAATGTCTCCTTTTTGTTGTTGCAAAGAATCACTGGACAATTTTGCAAATTGATGTTAACAATGCTTTCCTCCATTGTAGCCTTCATGAAGATGTATATATGAAGGTCACTTCCGCTGATTCTTCCATCTCTCCTTTGGTGTGTAAACTGAAAAAGTCACTTTATGGCCTCAAACAACTTCTAGACAGTGGTTTGCCAAACTGTCTAAAGCTTTGTTATCTAGAGGCTACATTGCAAGGAAGAATGACTAGTCTCTTTTTACTAAGTTTGCGGCATCAACACAAAATGCTTGAGAAGAGAAAATATGCTACGGTGTACTCCTCGATCTCCTACTATTTAATATTACAATTACGTGCCTCCATATTGCTTAACTTGCCAGTATCAAAGTCATCACAAAGTTTTATATTCCTCTTTCACCCAAAAGTGATTTGTCAAGACAAGAAGAGAAGTTGCAAAGAGGAAATGGCAGAACGTCCTGATAGACATAAGAAAGATAAAACAATAAGTCATAGATGAGGTCAAGTATTCTTCATAGATGAGGTCAAGTATTCTTTCTGCCTGAAAATATATATCAACTTGTTAGAAAAATAACTTTGGGTCTGACACAACCTCAAAAGCCAGTTCAAAGGTGAGGATGACCCAAAATCATACAAGGAGACAAATTTGCCTCTCGCTCGCTGATGTGGGACAATTCAACATTCCCTGCACGCTCGGGGCATGGACAAGATAATATGAGGGTACACTGAAACAAGAATTGGTAGTTGTGGCTCAAACATCATATTAAGAAAATGGACATTGGGTCTAACACAACCCCAAAAGCTAATTCAAGAGGTGAGTATTGCCAGACCATATAACGAGATAAATTAGCCTCCCACCCACCGATGTGGAATAATTCAGCAGAACTTTTAAAATTACCTACAAAAATCGCACATCATATGTTCAATGATGATTCTATTCTCGTTTCCAATCTCGTTCCGCCATTGGAGACATTTGTTCATCATCTTAGTTTTCCTCTTACACCGAATATTTAGTTCTTTTATCAATAAACTAGCTATTTCGACAGGTGGATGCACGTGAATCTCATGTTAAAATACGAAATTTTAAAAATATCGAGATAAAAAAATATTTCATACTTTGCTTCAATTTTATATTATGTGGTCAAATTGAGCCCTACGTTAGCACATTTTTCAAATATACGCTCAATTAAGGTATTTCCCCAGTTTCCCATTACCTAATGTCACTTCTTAAATCATTAGTCTGTAAGCCGTAATCTATAATTCATAACCCAATTTATTTACTGCATGAGAAAGAACAAACAAACAGAGGGAAAAGGGTTGTAACTTGGAAAGAATTTTCCAATGTATTTTATTATTAAAAAGAATAAGTAAACAAAGATAGATGTTTAAAATGGTTTAAATATAATTTGGGAAGAGGTCATCATGCACAGAAAGCCTCCAAGCTTAGCAACTTACGTTAATTTATTACTGGTAAGACGCCATAAAGTGTCCTTTTAATAATTAAAATAATCTTTTAAAGCCACAAAAATACAAATACTTATTTGTTGTATCATGTAAGAAGGATTTTAATTATTAAAAAAAAGCTCAAAATTCTTCCACATTTAGATATATTAAATTAAAAAGAAAGAATCCAATAGGAAAAAGGGTCAAATTTTACCTCGATTGAAAACTGGGCTATGGGTTAAATAGATTTTGAGTTACATAGGATTTATGGGATAATGAAGTGAAATTGGGAACTTAAAAGGTTTTTTTTTTTTTTTTTTTTGGCTGAATGGAACTTCAAAGGTGGATTGGGAAAATTCATTAATTTGAGGGTAATTTTGAGAACTTTGCTAACGGTGAAGGTATATTTGACATATATAATGAAAGATTAATGTGACTAATATTTTAAAATAAAGAATTAAATATGGCCTTTTCCCAAAAACTAATTAAAGCCTTCAGATGTTACTCCTTCCGTCACAAAATAAGTTTCTTCGGCTTAGTTCATGCCCATAAGATAAATATAAAATATAGTTTACTAAGTTAATTTTATTTATTAGATATTTCTTGAGAACTGAGCACTATTAAGAAGAATTTTTTTTTTTTTAATATAAGAGTATAGTATGAAACAATTACTCTCTTCATCTCAATTTATGTGTCTTACTGCCCTTGTAGTCTGTCCCAAAAAAATTCACTCCTTGTATATTTAGTAAGTTGACAACTCAAATATCCTACATGACAAGTTTATAACCATAAGACTCAAAGAACATTTTATTACATTATACACATCTTTAATTTAGGATCATAAGATTCAAAAGTCTCTTTTTTTCCCTTAAACTTCATGTCTAGTCAAACTAAAACACTTAAATTGGGAAGGAGAAATTACTATTTTTGCCTTGAATTCCTAAAATGATACTCCCACCATCCCAAAAAGATTGTCTTACTTTCCTTATTAGTGTCACGACCCAACTAGAGGGCTATGATGGGTACTCGGAGCTGACTACCGAGCGCTACCCATCAGACTTATCATCAAACTCAACATGAACATACACCATTTCCAACACAAGCTTATCATGAAATGATCCTCAAATATCTCTCAAAACATATATGTACATAAGCCCGCAAGGCTACAAAATGATATACACTAAGAAGATCATAAGACATCTACTACCCACGCATATGTATCTACGAGCCTCTAACTAGAGTACTGAGATCACAAAGACGGGACAGGACCCCACCATGCCCCAAATATGTACACAAAGAATATACCAATAAGCGACAACCCCGGAGTAGTGGAGTGCTCCTGTATCTCTGCTGAATAAGCTCCTAGATATCTGGTCTGTCTTCCCGTCTACCTGCGGCATGAACGCAAAGATCCATAAAAGAAAGGATGTCAGTACGAACAATGTACTGAGTATATAAGGCATGTATAACAACATAATAAAAAAACGAGAAAGCATGAGATGAAGAGATAACCTGTAACTGATTGCCTCTTAAGGCGGAATCATGCATGCTAATTCTTACATTAAAACACATCATATCATATATACATATATATAAGCTGCCCGACCATATAGGTACGGTGTGATCATCATTAGCCCGCATCCGGGGTAAACATCTCATGTCGCCCACTAGTGGTGTCTGCCCGGCCAACTAGGCACGGTGTAATCATCGTCATAGCTGCCCACTACGCTCATCATAGTGGTGTCTGCCCGACCAACTAGGCACAGTGTAATCTTACATATACATTTCATAAAGCATGCATGAGAGCTCAAGTAATAGCTATAACTCTATCGGAGTGACGTAAGGTCAACCTCTGTTTATATTATGAAACAATCGTAATCACCGTATCTCACCTTGAAGGGACTAGTATCATGAGGTGAAGTCATCAACAATGAATAACATCAAGGAATCATGGGATAAGGTCATTAGTCTCATAGTAGCATCAATTCCTAAGCTTTAGAATCTCTAGATATAGAATCATAGTCATCATCATCATTATCATAGAATACATCTCATCTCTATCTCATGACAGGCTCTTAATAATCTTAAACTTGCTAATCTTGGAATGTAAGAAGGTCGTGGAAATATGTAGGAAATCGTAATATAGGAGTCATGCCTTTGAAAGAAAGGGACTAGCCTTACATCCCTTTACGTTTTCTTAACGATTAAACGTTCTTCTTCCAAGCTCACAACTCTACATTCAAGAGAATTCGTACTATGATTAGGCCATTGGAAACATACTTAAGGTTAAACTAAAGCAACTAAGAGCTAACGAAAATTGGGCAGCATTTCCTTTGTTTCGATAACTTCCTCCATATAATAAACAACTCCCAAACATCAATAGCAACACCCATAATATCATAATCCATAGATTTCTTCAAGTTAAACATTATTCAATCCTCAAAACCCCTTTTCAAAGCCATTCATGTCCATAATTTCAACACAACCCTATATTCATTTACATATAATACTTCCTCAACATCCTTAGTATCATTCATAACAAGATTATACTTATGGTATACTAAGAATCATGACTCAAGTCAATTCAATACTCAAGAATGCCATTATTTCCATATTTGAGCTCATATTCTACTTCCTTCTCTCATCCAAGTCATTCAACCACTCAAATACTCTTAATAATATGAAATAGATGTAAAACTCACCTTTGATCATATAGGAATGAACTTTGGATGAAGATACTTCACTTGAGAAAAACCCAACTTCAATACCAAAGGGAATCTTGACTTCTACAAACCCTAGTGATCTTATCTACACTTGATTTTCTTGGGTCTTGGTGTTTAACCTTTGATTTCCCTTGAATTTCTGTTGATATGGTAGGTGGAATATTCTAGAGCTCTCAAGAGGTATGGAGAAGGGGAGAAATGAAAAATAAGAGCTTGGTCTCATATATATAAATTGAAAATCTGACCCGTCATGATTTATACGGACACTTATACGGTCCGTATAATTTTATACGGTCCGTATAAGTGACTGTAGAATTGCACCAACAATCGCCCCTTTCTGTGACTGTTATACGGACCCTTATACGGACCGTATAAGTGACCGTATAATGTCACTAGTGATGACCCTTCACTGTAACTGTTATACGGACCATTATACGGACCGTATAAGTGGTCGTATAACTCCCCTTCTTTCTGAAGTTGCTCTCATCGATTCGCTTAGTCTCAAATCCTTATGGAACCTTCTTAGCACTCGTATAACACCTCATTAGCCCTCTAAGGAGCTCTATAACTTCTCCTCAAGACATTACTACATAACCATTAGTTCGGTTGTTACGAAACCTTCCCGAACACAACTTATATTTCACTTCCTTAGGCGAACTTAGTTTCTCCGATTCATATAACTTTAAAATCTTGTCGTATACACTTTAAAGCTACCAAATACCCTACTTAAGGTCTTATGGACTTCATGTTCACCTTAGACTTGCGTTAGTCTATTCACAGCACCACAACGCGAAATGTCCGAGGAGTAACAATTAGTTTGTTTCAAAAAGTTTGACATATTTTTATATTTTGAAACAATTTAACTTTATGTGATGATTTACAGGCACACAAATATTTGAGATTTTTTTTGGGCCACACATTTCAAAAGGTCTTTCTTTATTTCTTAAATTTCGTGTTAAATCAAATTAAGGCAATCTTTTTACACGGAAGAAATACTTATTTTGGAACAATTGTTTTGATGAGGTGGCATATTCTGAAGGAGCCATTGAAATGGAGTGAGCACCAAATTAGTGCCCCCTAAACCCCAAATCCAACCCCCAAATGGCTGATGCAGAACTATCAAAACGGAGCCCCGAACTCCGAAAAGACAAAATCAACAACAAGTGGGTCATATTTTCACCGGCAAGATCACGCCGTCCATCTGACTTCAAAGCCAAATCAAACCCAAACCCTAACAACCAAACCTCATGCCCATTTTGCGCTGGACACGAACACGAATGTGCACCAGAGATATTCCGTGTACCCGCAAATTCCACTAATGATTGGAAAATTAGAGTTATACAAAATCTGTATCCGGCAGTAAGTAGAGAATTGGGTTTTGAAAATAATCGGGTTTCGGGTCAAGGTGACGTGGCAGTTAGTGGATTCGGGTTTCATGATGTGGTTATTGAATCCCCGGTTCATCATGTGAATTTGAGTGATCTTGAACCGGTTCAAGTTGGAGAGGTTTTATTAGCTTCTAAGAAGAGGATTGAACAGCTAAGGGATTTTGACTCTATTAAGTATGTTCAGGTAACATCAATTTGTCTATTCTTTTTAGGTGATATGGTGTATTCATTCTTTGTTTTTGTATGAATTTAAATAAATGCATTAAAAACTACATAAAAGTAGTACATACAGTTAGAGCTGTTCAAAATTATAACCCAACTGCAAAATTGGCTAATTGGTTTATTGGTATCGGATTATCGATTAATGATTGGTCAACGGATTATATTTTGTAGTTAACGACTTATTGCTCAGGGGGCGGATTACTCAATTTTCTTATAGGACAGACCGTTAGCCCGCTAAAGATTATTATATTTGCATATCTAACCTATGTTTCAGACTTCAGCTATATGATTATATTATCAGTTGTATTGTAGACTTTTTGTTGAATTCTAGTTTCTGGTTGAGACTTGAGATTGAGAGCTTCATTTCTAGTTTAAAATACACCAAATGAACAATTAAATGGCATATATCTGGTGTGCTTTGTAATTGCAGAAAACTATGTATCTTTTCATTTCAAATTTATTTCTTCATTAGTAATTTAATCGATACGGAAACAGCCGTCCTACCTTGGTAGGAGTCAGGTCTGCGTACACTCTACCCTCCCCAGACCTCACGTTGTGGGATTTCACTGGGTTGTTGTTGTTGTTGTTGTTGTTGTTGTTGTAGTAATTTAATCGATAACCACTAAATCGATACCAAACCAACCGATATCTTAACAGTTGGCTAGTGAATTAGTACATTTAAAAACCGGTAACCGATAAATCGAACCGTGAAGCGCAAATATCCAACCGATCCGCTTGATAAGCTGCCCTACATACAGACTACAGTACCGTGATTGTTAGAAACTAAAAATATTATTTCAGAAAACTGTTGTAGAAAATTGCATGTCAAAATTAGAAGTTGGTTAATATTTGTTTGGAAATGTGTTGACAGTGCTTTGAAGGTCTACCGCAATGTGAATTCTTTGGTTGTAGTGAAAAGAAATCTTTAAAGATAAAGGGTCTTGGAATATTGGGACTTTATCGAGAAAGACCATAGAGTTAGTTAAGATTCTTAAAAAGAGGAGGATTAATATAGCTTGTGTCCAAGAGACTAAATGGGTAGGACCTAAAGCGAAGGATGTGGACGGGTACAAGCTTTGGTTCTCGGGCAAATCAAGGTATAGGAATGGGGTAGGGATCTTAGTAGATAGTGAGCTTAGAGATCAGGTGGTAGAGGTTAGGAGGATCAACGCAGGATGATGGCGATTAAGTTAGTCGTTGGAGGGTTCGCCAGAACATTATTAGTGCTACGCGCCGAGTGGGTTTAGACGAGGAGGTAAAAAGGCGCTTTTAGGAGGACTTGGACGAAGTGGTGGTAAGTATACTGACTTGCGAGAAGTTATTCATAGGAGGAGATTTCGATGGGCACGTTGGGTGCATTTCGAGGGGTTATGACGAGGTGCGTGGAGGATTTGGCTTCGGGGACGGGACTTGGTAACACTTCGTAGCTCGGTCGGCTGCGGCGCGGAAATAGACCTTCAACTTCTTAGAAAAGATGATAAAGGCTGCTGTAAGGCTGAGTCATGCTGAGTGAGAATCTTACGACCCAACATAAGTATTGGCGATGGATTTGGCGATAAGAAGGAAGAAGAAGAAGAAGGTTGTGGATGGCCAAATGAGGATTAGGTGGGGAGTTTGACTCCGTCCCCAGTGCCACAGAGATGGGAGAGAAGTTGATGGCTATGGGAGCGTGGGATAGTGGGGGGGGATGCGAGCAATATGTGGGATAGGACGGCCGAGTTGCGTTCGGGAAAAAGCGGTAGAGAGGTATTGGGGGTCTCGCGGGGGCGCCGTGGTGGCGCCTGCCGCGGGGATTGGTGGTGGAATGGAGAAGTCGAGGAAGGTAGAAGCAAAGAAACGAGCGTATATGAAGGCGGTAGATAGCGAGGATGATGAAGAGAAGCGGACGAACGGGGAAAAGTATAAGATGGCGAGAAAGGAGGCGAAGTTAGCGGTGTCGGCGGCTAAAACGGCGGCCTTTGAACGCTTTATGCGGAACCGGAGGACGGAGAGGTGGGGATAAGAAGCTATTTAAGCTCGCGAGGCGAGAGAGAGGAAGGCACGCGACTTGGATCAAGTGAAGTGTATCGAGGACGAGGATGGCCAAGTGTTGGTACGGGAAGCCCGCGTTAGACGAGAGATGGCGGTCATACTTTCAAGAACTCTTGAACGAAGGAGCGGACGAGAGAGACATTGTGTTGGGAGACTTGGAGCACTGCGATAGGCGTCGCGACTTTGGTTATGTAGGAGTATAAAGGTTGAGGAGGTTAAGGGAGGGCGTTCGTAGGATGCGCGGGGAAGAGCGGCGGACCGACGAGATTCTGGAGAATTTTGGAAGAATGCGAGGCGGGGTAGGCTTGGAGTGGGTATTTGGATTGTTTAATGTCATTTTCAAAACGGCGAAGATCGAAAGAATGGAGATGGAGTACGATGATTCCGTGTACAAGAACAAAGGAGAGACATTCGAAAGGCGACAACTATAGAGGTATCAGGCAAAAGAAGTCACCTATTTAAAAGTGTGGGAAAGGGTGGTGGAAATGAGGGTGAGGAGAGGTGTGTCTATTTCGAGAGAACCGAGTTTGGATTCGTAGCGGGGCGAAGCTCGACTACGAAGCCGTTCGTATTGTAAGGAGATTGGTGGAGCGATATAGGGAGCGGAAGAGGGACTTGCGCGTGGTATTCGTTGACCTAGAAAAGCCTACGACAAGGTGCCGAGAGAGTCACATGGAGATGCTTGGAGGCTAAAGGTGTACTTATGGTGTACATTAGAGCGATAAAGGACATGTATGATGGAGCTAAGACCGGGGTAAGGACGGTAGGAGGAGACTCGGAGCCTTCTTGTTCGATGGGGTTGCGTCGAGGGGATCGGCTCTTGCTTGGTTTTCTATTCGCCTTGGTGATGGATGAATTGACGCGACAAATACAAGGCGAGGTGCCTTGGTGTATGTTGTTCGCGGATGACATAGTCACGATTGACGAGACTCGCGACGGAGTTAACGATAAGGCGGAGAGTGGAGACGGACGTTGGAGTCTAAAGGATTTAAATTGAGTAGGACCAAGACAGAATACGTGGAGTGCAGGTTCAGTGGCGTACCGCGTGAGGATGATGAGGAAGTGAGGCTTGGTACCCATGCCATTCAAAAGAAAGGAAGTTTCAAGTATCTTGGGTCTATTATACAGGGAGATGGGGATATCGACGACGATGTTTCACATCGTATTGGTGCAGGGTGGATGAAATGGAGACTCGCCTCCGGAGTGCTGTGTGATAAGAAAGTGCCTCCAAAACTTAAAGGCAAGTTCTACAAAGTGGTGGTTAGACCGACTTTATTGTACGGAGCGGAGTGTTGGCCAGTCAAAAATGTCACGTTCGGAAGATGAAAGTCGCGAAAATGCGCGTCGCGGTGGATGTGTGGACACGCTGGGAGGGATAAAATTAGGAATGAAGATATCGAGACAAGGTGGGAGTGGCATCGGTGGAGGACAAGATGCGGGAAGCGAGGGCCCCTGAGATGGTTTGGGCGTGAAGAGGAGAGACACAGATGCTCTAGTGCGGAGGTGTGAGAGGTTGGCTATGAATGGTTTCAAGAGAGGTAAAGGGAGGCCGAAGAAGTATTGGGAGAGGTGATTAGACAGGATATGGCACAGTTTCAGCTCACCGAGGACATGACCTTAGATAGGAGGTTGTGGAGGACTCAGATTAGGATAGAAGGCTAGGTGGCGTACCACTTTCACCATAGTAGTTGCGGTTTTGCTCATTTGTTTATTGCCTTTTGGTTTATGCATTTGATTGCTTTGCTTATATTTGTTGGACGTTGAACTTTGATTATTTTATTTATCTTTAGTATTCAATGCTTCTTTCTTCCCGGACTGTTCTACCATGACTTTCTCGCTTTTGGTATTCGTGTTATCATATTGTTTTCGATATGCTTGGCCACTATCGACCTTTTGTCTTGTTTTCCTCTTGTCTTCCTCTCTTCTCCTCTGTTGAGCCGAGGGTCTTTCGGAAACAGCCGCCCTACCTTTCAAGGTGGGGGTTAGGTCTGCGTACGCTCTACCCTCCCCAGACCCCACATGGTGGGATTATACTGGGCTTGTTGTTGTTGTTGTTGTTGGTCCTAGTCTTTTTGGTGATTAATGGGTTCATTTCCATTGATTTGGAAGTGTTCTGCTTTTTGTTTACTACTGAAATATGGAGTAAACATTAATGGTAGGGCATCGCCATTTTTGAGACGTTGTGGGTAAAAGAATCTGGCTTCTTTATGGAGTATTCTGGCAACATTTTTTTTCCATTTATGATTTCTTTCTATTTATCGACCATTGTATTTTCATAGATAAATTATTGATATGAATAGTGCAGGTAATAGAAAAAATAGTTGTGCTTGGAAGTGTTGGAATTATAAGAAATTTCGAGGTTCTTAGCGTTCGACTACCTACTAACCTTTATCCAAGGGCTAATCTAATGTATAAAAAATGGGTCACGTGAACCCATGGTCACCCGACTAAACTCGGTATATTATGTATATAATCCTTAAAATATATCTAATATTAACTGAAGGACCACATGGTCAAACTAGACCGAGTGGAGCGTTGGTTAAGTGTTGGGTTTAATCCCTTAAGGTTGTGGGATCGAACCCTACTAAATGCACTTTTGCATCTTTTTTTTTTTTTTTGAAGAATTTCTAAGGTGAACTCATCCTGGATTCGCCTCTGCTCCTATCTAGGGTCATGTCCTCGGTAAGCTGCAAGTGTGCCATGTCTTTTCTAGCTCTTTAACCAAACTGACTTGCTAAAACACTGGACAATTATGAGGACGTGTTTTTGTGCATATTTTAGAGCATTCGGCGAACAGAAATCAAGTGCGTAATAACAATGAGCAGCTAACAAAGAGAACATTTCAAGTTTTCAAAAATAGATTCTAGTTTGGATGTTCAACTTGATACCAAAAATATGCTACACCATTTACAAGTTTCAAGTGTTCTTTCTATTGTCAAAAAAAAAAAAAAAAAAGTTTCAAGTGTTCTTTCATTAAATGGTTCAAATTGACAGTCAAATGTGATATATAGCTATCTACCCTATCAAACAAACTTTATCCAAATGCTACCTTCTTTTCTCCTGTCACTAAAAATACAAACTCAAAATAATCTACCATGCCCATTAGCCAGTTCATGTTAAAATGGATGGAGAGTTATGTTACAAGCTCCTACGCAGATTAGCATAATCTACCTCCAAAGCTACTCACCTAAATACCTATTTAAAAACAGTTAACCGTAATGATATGCCTCAAGGGACTGACAGTCTATGAAATTTTTAAGACTCGCATGGAAAGTATACAGTAACTACCTATGAATTACTACAACTTCTTCTTTCTTGAACACCACGGTGTCAAGGCCAGCTTGCATGCACCTCGACTAATGCCACAAGATAGTTGCCACCTCCCACCAACAAGAGGTATTAACTCTGTCCACCAAGGCTAGGATAGATGAGAAGAAATCACCTAGCGTTCTTGATTCCTGTTCACCGAATACTCTAAAATATGCACTCCGAAGGTAGTTATTTATTGATAAACTGCTAGTCATCCTAAATCTATGTAAGATAACTGATTAATTGTCATGAAACTAGGAGATGAATGAGGACACAATGGAGATTTAATGGCTGTTCCGTATCTGATCTAATGCCTTTTATATTATTTTTTATTATATGTGTAAAGAATCTGCAGCGTGAAACAGCATGTATTGTTTTTTGCTCTTTCTTGTTGAGTATAATATTGATTTACTCATTGGCTTTTAAAGGTGTTCAAAAACCATGGAGCCTCTGCTGGTGCTTCGATGAGCCATTCTCACAGCCAGATAATTGCTCTTCCCATTGTTCCTCCAACAGTTTCTGCCCGTCTTGACAGTATGACGGAATACTACAAGCAGACTGGGAAATGCAGCCTGTGTGATATTCGACCAAATGAGTTATTAATTGATGAATCAGCTCATTTCATATCGCTGGTTCCCTTTGCTGCAACTTTTGCTTTTGAGATTTGGATAATTCCTCGTGATCACTCTTCTCATTTTCATGAAATAGATCGTGAGAAGGTAATGGATGCTTTTCTTGTCCTTAGTTTGGTTTCATGAGAAAATTATGTGAAATTACAACCTTAACATTGTTTCTCTTCCTCAACCACGTAGTTGAAAAACCTGTCTAATGTTTTGCCATTCAAATATGCAGGCAATTGATCTTGGAGGGTTGTTGAAACTCATGCTTTTGAAGATGTCTTTGCAGTTGAACAATCCACCATTCAACCTCCTGATTCATACCTCCCCATTTCAAGATGACCCCTCATATGCACCTTCCACACACTGGTTTATACAAATAGCTCCCCACTTGAGTGGAGTTGGTGGATTCGAGATAGCTACGGGATGTTACATAAATCCTGTTTTCCCAGAGGATGCTGCCAAAATTCTAAGGGATGTGAGAATATCTAATTAATAACATTTAGAGGAAATTTATTAAATCTAATTATATATATATCTTTAGATACAGTAGCTAAGGAGATAAAGAGGATAGGGAAGTTGTACCTTTTTTAACTATATAATAAGTGTATGTTGGGCTGGACGACGAATGGCACTTTAGTGTGCTATTTTGACTTATTGAATGATTTCGGGTTTAAGGCCATGGACTTATCAGGTTGAAACAGATTTGAAAACGCATTTCGGATAATGTTTGTGATTGGCCTAATTGGTCGAGAAGATGGCTAGTCTCGTGAGTTCCTATTCTAGTAGTACATCATAGCTTAGCTGGTTGGGAAGGTATGATAGTCATCTTGGATCGATGTATACATTGCCGTTGTTTGAGGGGTACGACAACCATCGTGGGCGGTCTCTGCGTAAAAGATGATATAATGAAGGTGAATATTTACTTGCAAAGTTCTGTCCTTTTCTTTGGCTTAATTTTCGGCTAATTATTACTAAATCCTAATTAACCAATACACCTTTCTTTTATTAATCTCTCATTTAAGCATGATAAATTAGCATAGTTCAATGTAAATGTTAGGTGTGGATAAGTGTTTATCAATACAAGGTGTTATTGAATTCTTAATGCACATACAAATATGGTATCAATATCATGTAGTAGTCATCATCTGCTTCAAAGTTTGATTGGATAAATTTTTAACATGAAGAGCGACCAATGTGCTCTAAACATTACATAAAATATTAGGAAATTCCTCCCTTAGTTATATAGGGGAAATTCTTAAGCTTCATTCTAGATGGCGGTTTTACGACTTAATTTTTCTGCTGAGGAGGAGGAAGTTTTCCTTCAATGAAGGCAGTGAAAAGGGTAGCTGCACGAGCGGGCTGATAATATGGAACAAAATATCCTGCTCCTGTTACTGTCAAGAAAATCAGTTTTCATATTCAACCACATAACCGCCAACCTGTGAAATATATTAAACTTGTCAATTTATATGTTTGTATATCAGATCAGTTAAAAAAGGCATAATACATAAACAGACTCTCAAACTTGACATCAGCTGGCTACTAAACACTCAAACTCTGAGACTGCACATCTAGACACCTTAAATCGTTTCCACTGTGTTGGTTGAACACTCCAACTTACAAAATGATGATCTAGACCCTTCTAAAATTTATGTGCCACGTCAGCATCAGGTGTCCATGAGGCACAGCGGGGACAAGCTGAGGTGTCTATATGTGCACTCCCAAAGTTGGAGTGCTTACTTGCTAGCTGAGGCCAAGTTTTGAGTGTCTGTTTACGTATTATGCCTTAAAAAAATAAGCAAAGAATAAAAAATGTCCTATGTAATTTGTTTACCTCGCTTTGGGAATACCAAGGATACCATGGAGTCTTTACGGTGAGTGGACCAAGTTGATTTATAGCATATTTAACTGATGTTACAGCCTTACAGGTATCACACCGCCTGTGTCTCCACTGTGTGGACAGAAATTAAATGTCCATGTTAGTTTGGGGAATTAGTTTCAAGTAGCATTTTTTCATATAGCTGAAGTTTTATGTAATATGTTACCTAAAAGATCCAAGCACTGATATTGGTAGTCATCAGCTCTTGAATGATAGGCAATACTGTTAGTACTGAAAATTGGTCAAACTCTAAGCTCAAGCTGCAGAAACGAAACATAAAAATATCCCAAAGTCAATTAATATGGCAGGGCGCAGGTGTGGGAATTAAGTTCCTTATCACTAAAATCTAAAAGAAATTTGTGCAAGAAAATAATGTTAGTTAATTACTTGCAAAACACCCATGTTCTTTTAATTGATGCAGTTACATTTGCATGAAGTGATTCTTGGACTTGTGGAGTGTTCAGGTAAACGAGTACATCCTGATCAGCACATGGATTGAAATCCTGTGTCTGTTTCACATGCAAAATTGACATTATATTTGTCACCAGTTTATGAAAAACAAAAGGTAGGGCAAGGATCAAAGTTTGATTAAGGAAATAGCTAGCTAGTACCGATGGTGAAGATGAGAATGAAGTACATAAAGGAGCATAAAGGTCATATTAGTCGGTATTGCCACGAGCCTCCTTTGCGTGGTTAGTAACTGTTTTACATTAGTAACTGTTTTACAGTCTTCTGTTACAGTATCCACCGAAGAAAAGTTGCAATTGAGAACAATTCCCTCATGAATTTCATCTGATATAAGAGCATGTTGCCAAAGATAATCATATAAACCATATAGTCTTGTTTCGTAGTCGATGTTTGGATTCCCAATCTGTCAAGATGTACAATCGGATTAAAACAATATTTATAGTTGCAAGTGTTATGTTAAGTAATTTGAGCAATCTTACAGCAATTCCTGCTAAGTTGATAATCGTCTGGTTAGTGATTTTGTTGTTGTTGAGGATTAACTGAGCAAGTTGAGGCACATAATGGCCAGCATAACTTTCACCAGCTAGGAACATGTCTCTGGTTTTATAATCTGGAAATCTTTCCAACCAATTAACCAAGAAAGCATAGGTGTCTAATGCCACCTCTTTATCTCTAATAACATCATTGGATGATGTGTTAAGAGTAAGAAAATCCAATGCCAACCAGGGATTCCAGGAATAGAATGTTCGCCACTGCATTGTTAACAACATTTATAAAATGATTATACAGTGAACCGCGTTAACGTAAATGGATGAAAAATTTCTAGTTGTAGGGTTTCCTACAGTTGTTCCATGCGAATTCATTTTGCGCAACAGTTTTACCACCTCTATTGACTCTGAACGGACCTATCTCTTTGAATGCCTCAATCCCTAAAGAGGAGCAAGTTGGACCTGTCGCTTCAGCACATGAATGGTGTAAGATAATGAGAACCAACCTAGACATTAATACAAAAGATATACTATTGTACTATATATCTGTTTGTTTTATCAATAAAGCTAAGTGTCGCAAGCATGAACATAGCTATGTAGGCAAAGGCAGATCTAGGATTTAAACTCTTGGGGTTCAACCCTTTAAATTTTTTAGCATTTAACCATTATATTTCTAAAGTTATGGGTTCATATATACTATTTATTGTAAATTTAGTAAATTTTTACATATAAATTTGTATACCACATCGAAAGTTTGGGGTTCAATTGAACCCCAAATTATAATGGTCCATCCGCCTCTGTATGTAGGCCGAAGAGTGGTTAGTTGAACACCCTTCGCGAGAAATCATGTGATGTATAGGGGTCAAATATTACTTTTTATATACATATAGCAAGAAATTACTAACCTCCATTTATCCAGAGTACAAGGGGCTTGTTTGAAGGATCTTCAGATTCTGCAAAATAATAAAACAACGCTCGACCAGCTGAGGGATCAATGGTAACATAGCCAGAAAACTGATCAAAATTAACTTGGGGTTGGCCTGGCAATGACGATATCTTATCTGCTTCTTTCAACCCTTCTTGAGATCCTATGTACACCGGCGAATATTCAGATTGTACCATGGCCAACAAGCATAGCGGAAAAAGAATAAAAACAGCTGCACTCTTCTTCATCTTCATGCTTTCTTAGACAGTTTTTTAGCTAAAAAGGAGTAAAGGAAAGTTGGTGCTTGGTTTTTGAGTGCAATTGATGTCCTCCTTTATGTAGTGTTTGGGTTTGTAGCAAATTTACTGAAGGAATTATCTGTTTTGTAACCAACTTTTTGTTGTGACATTTGTTTAGACTTAGTCCAATCTTATTTAGTACTGTTCTAGTGTAAATAGTACGTAGTAGTAGCATCTTTTAACGTTCTTTTAATTGTGATGCTGCTTACAGGAATATGACAAGTCGAATGGAATCTACCAACTGGCTAGCGTAATTGGCAATGCATTTTTGCTTTTTGCTTTGGGTATAGCAGAAGATTTATAGTTCTAATTGGATCTTTATTTAGTTGAGAAACTTATGTTAATGCACCCTTCGGCCATCTACTTTACCCAACATGGCAAAGTATACACTACCCATACACTACGGTCGTATATGTAGTGTATAGGTATGTATATGTTGTGTATAGGTTTGTATAGTATATGTATATTTAATATACTTTCACTACCTATACACTGTACATATTTCGTAAACTAGGTGGCCGAATGGTACTCCCTCCGGATCAAAAAAAGAGTCCATTCAGCCATTTGCACACCCCTTAAGAAAATACTAACTCTTAGACAAAAATAGGTAATTTGACTAAACTACCCCTAATTAAATAGGCATTGAGATTTGATCATATAACACTTAATAGGGACAAATATGAAAAAATAAGGTTAATTCTTTCTTGATTTGCTAAGTGAACTCTTTTTTTGGTCCGGAGGGAGTATTTGACTGTAATTTTCCCTATTTCGTTTCTGTTAGCTTTTTCTTCCAAATTATGGTGTAGTGCCGCTAAAGTTGCTTCTCTCCAAATAAAGACAACTATAACCAACCATGGTATTCCTATCAGTAATTAATTAAATCAACCATACTTTTTGTTTTGCCAAAAGGTTTCCCATCACAATTGACTAGAAATGATCAAGTACAAATATACCATGTACCATTCTTCCCTTGAATTATGAAGGTTACAAGCTAGGCTCCTTTAATAGATTACACAAATAATTAAGGAAAGTATGATATACTCCAATATAACTTCATGTAATATCCTTATATCTCTTGAGTATTGCCACACAGTTCAGTTCTAACCAAATCAAAACTTGGCGGTTTTGATTACGGAGTATTTTAGTAGTTTGAGAATATTTTTACCATCATCTGTTACAGATTTGATGAAAAATAAGAATTTGGTTATTATTATGTGCAATTATTGTATTTCTGGAACCAAGCTGGTGGTGTTAAATATACATAAATGTAATACTGTATACACATATACTCTAGCTGTTACAAAAATCAAGCCAAGTACTCGTACAAATGACATATGTACTTTAGGGGCAGTTTTAACATGCACTCCCCAACCCAGTTTAACTATGTATGTCCATAGAGTATAATCTATATGCACTTATCATGGAAATAAATATCAACAAGGTTATTTAAAAGGTAGTATTACAGGTAAACTCTATATTACCTGAAACAAATTGTAGGTTATGTGCTATAACAAGTCGAATTTACATTGATAGTGAAAAGTGATCGGTGTTGGTAGAGGTAGTGGCGGGGAGAGAGAAAGGGGAAACATAAAAAAGTAAAAAAGACTCAAAATTAGAGAGAAGGGTCAAATTTTCCGCTGAACTATGCGAAAAGTTCAGATTTGCCCTCTATTTTAAAAATTAATCCTTAATTGTTGAACACATGGCATCAACGAGTCCTTAATCTTCTGCCGTTTGAAAATAAGGGCAAATTTTAGCTTATTTTAGTAATGGCCTCAACTATAATGGAGTAGAAATATGTTCCATTTCGCATAGTTGAGGGGCAAATTTGACCCTTTTCCCTTTCTTCTTTGCACTGAAAAAGTACAATAAAACATCAGAGCTTATAATATTTTGGTATGAAGTTTAAGGAGCTTCAAAGATTTAACTACAAGATTGCTAGCATTTTACGTCCCGCCAAAGGAACAATGCATGCTTATCACAACAT
Source organism: Lycium ferocissimum (assembly GCF_029784015.1). NCBI lineage: Eukaryota > Viridiplantae > Streptophyta > Magnoliopsida > Solanales > Solanaceae > Lycium > Lycium ferocissimum. The sequence goes on from NC_081344.1 coordinate 19,829,778, forward strand.
CTGGAGACAATCCGCCACTCAAGTAGCAAATGAAGGCACCAGAACTTCTACATTTCGTCCTGGATACTAAGAAACTAATATCAGCGTGCTTCACAGGTCATCGTTAAACTCCAAAAACAAAAGAACATAAACGAGAAAGAAAAGGTTCGAGTTTAGACAGAATTCATATTTTTATTCTCTGGTTTACAACACAGTACAGTTCATTGTTATTATTCTGTAGCACCACCTATACGGAGATGAGGGTACAAGGGCGAACTATGAGTCCTTTGTTGAGTGACAGCATCCAAGATTTGATTGAAATCGTAACTGCTGAACAGAAGATTGCTCAAGGACAAAGACGTATTAGTTACTATCAAGAAATGAGGCTAAGACATCCCTATCATATAACCAACTTTGCCAAACAAGATTCTCCAAGGCCAGCTGTACAGAACGTCAAATGCTCTCTTTTCAGTTGCAATTCTAAGTCCGTCAAATTATTGATCAGCAGTGCGGCTTTTCTTAGAAAACTACAGATACCGCTTGGAGTTCTCTTACTCTCACCCCGCAAGGGCAGTCAGGATCCTGTTCGTGCTTGATCAAAGTTGTCAATGGGTATGGGAGCTATCTCATCAGCCACTGAAAAATGTCCGACTGTTCGAGCAAAGAACACCATTTGTTGCTCAAGAGTGGATTTTATGCTTTCCGCCTGTGAAAAATCTTGTTGATTAGGAACTCCCAGAATTGGATGCTTCAATTTGAGCATTATAACCTATGTTGCTCGGACCCTTCACTTTTGCTGCCGTACCCGTGTCCGACACGGCATGACACCGACACCGACACCGGATTCGTGTCGGATCTGGTCAAACGACTTTGGATACTTTGACCAAATCCACGGACCAATCTGAGAAAAAATTTGACGCTAAATTGAAAGAAACGGAGAGCTCTTGAAGAGTGGACACTTATTGTATCTAGAAGAGTTTCAAGTTAATTAAAAATTAAAATTTAATTATAAATGAAACATAACTATAAAAAATTATTTTTGTTTTTTATTTCTAGGCATAGATTTAGTTATTTTTTCTTATAATTTTGAATTATTTTAGCCGAATCCCCGCACCCGTATCCGCACCTAGATCCGTACCCCCGAATCTTAAAATTTAGATTATGCCGAATCCGATCTCTAGATCCGTACCCGTATCCGACACTCGACACCGAGTCCGAGCAACATAGATTATAACTCAAGACACTCATTTGATTTCTTTGGGCAAGGACATACCACATTAAATTGTAGCAGTAGCATCATAAAATGTCTTATCAATGTGGAGAAATGGTAGAATTAAACAGTCAATAAATGCACTGGGTGTACTAAATATACATGTGATACTTTGTTCTCACCTTCCGAAATCCATGTGATTCTCCTTCATATTCCACGAGAGCCACAGGTAACCCCTTTTTCTTTAAGGCCTGGTAGATTTTTCGGGCCTGTTCTGGCTGGACAACCTGTAAGCAAATAATTCTGTTTATTCTCACGGAACTTCAATAATTGTATAGTTGCTCAATGTAAGATACAAGTTTTTCATTGCAGAAGGGAAGCTGAAATTTTTTTTAGGGTCCACTGAGATCAAAATTTAATAACAGGGTTCAATTTCTTTTCTTAAAATGGAAAGAAAAGCACAAGTTGCAGCACTATACCGTGTCTTCTAATCCTTGGAACAATATTATGGGGCAAGAGAATCGATCAACAAAGTTGATAGGAGACCGCTCCTTTAAAGCAATTTCATCACCTGTATCAGGAAGAAAATGTTAAATTAGTTAGAACTATTCAGTAAGTTGTGAGTCAGTGTCAAATAATTACCAGCGAGATTAATGATATACTGGGATTCGAATTTGTGCATCTGATCACTCAGTGACTTCAAATCGGCAATCTGTTAAAACAGCATAAAGCGTGTTAGCCCGTGACTGGATTCCACCAGAACCATGTTCTCCAAACCACTCACCCTCTCCCCTAGTCCAATAGTGAAGTGGGATAGGAGGTACATGTTTGTGACATAGAGATCAGATAAATTGAGCATAACGTAACATTGTATTCCAAATAAGCCTTTCCTTATATTCAAAAGGAGATGCAGACATAGAAAATCAATGCATACATTAAGCCTAAGGTGAAGAAACATAAGTAAATATGATTAACCATCACTTAAACTTCTACTATGCCACTTCGTTTTCCTTTTTCCGGTTTTACCCTCTGCATACGCTCACATGATGGCTCATGGAAAGAACAGGGTAAGGGTTTACTTAGCATTTTATTTCGGCTGAGCCTATCACTACTCATACCATAATAACAACCATGCCCTCCTTAATAACAGATTGATGTTGCCTATCGACTTACTCCAAATAAAGAAGCGCCAGCTCTGAATGTATCTCTGAAACAAAGAGAAGCTAATGTTGTGTAACCACCAGCAGAACACCCAGTTATGCAAAGGCGCTTTCCATCAACCTTCGCCTCATCCACCTTAATCAACAAGTATCCTTGTTAGTGTAAAGAAAACAGAAAAATAATAACTAAAGGTAGGAGATACATTTAATTCAATTTACCAAATATTTAGCACAAGAGCAACAATCATTGATGTCAACAATTCCCCACTTCCCCAAAAGGCGTTCACGGTATGCCCTGCCATAACCTTGAATTGAAATTTGTGAAGACTTAGTTATCTGATATATAGAGAGGGGCAAGTAAACTTTAAAAACTTAATGGAGTGTAATGTATCAGAACTGAACGGACTGAAATATAGGATAAATTGCAGAAAGTTTATAGTAAAACAGATACAACTGCATTTGACAACCAATGAAAAAAATTGTCCGAATCCAAGAAAGCTGGAAGTTAAAATAAAAAGCTCAAACTGATAACATACCCGTACTTCCTCCATAGTTAACATCCACAAATGCCCATCCTCGACTAGTCCAATATTGGATGCTAAGATTTAAGGCTCCACGTGCCTCATCTGTTGGCCCTCCTGTAATGCACATGAGCAACAGTTAAAAATTCAGTTAACTATGCGCATACTCAGAATGAAAAGAAGATTAATGAAGCATCGTGAAAGCAAAGTTAATTAATAGTTTAACAGTGTAGGAACAGGAAAATAGAAGTTTACCAGAATAGTGTCTTACCATGGGTATTTAGAATCTTAGATTAGATTCAGTTTTTAAAGGTTGTTTATTATGTTCAGGGTTAGAAGTTGCAATAGAAATGAACCTTAAAGAGGGATATGTTTTAGTGTTGCTGTTTCTTTTTTCTTTATTTAAAATACCACGACCCAAGTGACGAGATTAGAGTTTCCCTAATTAGTTTGATTTGATACTTAGATGTTTTAAAAGTGAAATAACTGTGTTTTACACTCACTTGATGCTCTCTTCATAATTTTCTAATTTCCCATCCTCTATGCTTCTAAATTTTTTCATTGTGCTGCAACAACTGATTTTATCTTCATTTTGACTTCATTTTCTCAGAGAAGCCTACACAAATATGATGATGGAGTGCAACAAAAATTTAATTACAAATTACGAGTGGTACAGAAATCCAATGACATACTAGCAGGTGAATCAAAACTATTCCGCCACAATAAAACAGACTGTCAGTTACTCGTAGCATCGTTGGAAGTTTCAATCTCTCTGGTTTTGTTGGCTATATTTATTGCCCGAAACCAAACAAGAGTTATATGAAAGCAAACGACAAAATTGCATTTCAATATTCTAGAATCATTCACTTTGTTATTGGGTTCAATTGAGGAAGTGTTGGAAGGCGTATGTAAGCTCTTTCATATGACAATTACAAACAAGTGGCTTACGTAATTCCCACATTATAACGATCAAACTATGAGCCAGAAGTCAATATGGTTATTACTTTAAAGATGTATTTATCTTGCTGTCAAATTTTATATATAAATGAATTATATGAACATTTAGAATCTGGAAGCTACCAATAAAGCTAAATAGAGAAACAAAGTGATTCTGCCATTGAGGTGATAAAATCAGTCCCGTCATGAAGCAAACACAATTTTTGATACGGATCAAGAAGCAACAGAATTACTCCTCACTTGGACAGACACACGCACCCACACTTATCTGAATAATATCCCTGTATTCAGAATACATGTGTGTGTGTGTGCACGCGCGTGCGCTCAATGGTTAGTGAACTTGTAGAAGGTCAGTGTTTGGAATTTGTTCCTGATAACTGCCAGAAAACAGCTAAGAAAACGACAAACGTTTCCCCATACACCAAGTAACTATTGAAAAAAGAGAAAATTTTCAGTGAGAAAAGAGAAGAAAGAAAATCGTATTTTCTATCATTAACAGCTCCATTCACGGCTTTTATATTTTGAGAACGTGAAACTGGCCAACAGCACTGCCATGTAACAGGCTTTTTCTTCAGCAGCTTAATAGTAAAACTGTTCAATGCTTAGTATCTTAATTTTTCAGCGCTTTAATCAATGTCATGGAAACGTCAATTAGTACTCAGTGCATAATGAAAATGCGATTTAAGAAAATACAGATTATTTACCATGGCTTTCAAGCAACAGTGGAGGTTTTTCTTCTTGACTACCCTTATAATCTGGATTACATGGAGGATAGAAGTATGCATAGGCATTTTGACCAGCCACATCTGTTGGAAATTCAATAAGCTCTGGCTGGCTAAAATATGATATGTACTTGTCACTGTCTGAAGAAGATGACCATATGATACTGAAATCTACAACCTTTGACATATGATCATCTAGTATGACCTGTTGCAAAGCGTGGAATTCATTAAGTCAAACTGTGGAAGAATAGTTATTGGAAAAAACCACCGATACAGAAAAGAACAAGATATAACCTTTGCTAAAGAAGTAGGAAGAACAGAAGATGCACCCTCAATGTAAAGGATCTGGCCACTTGCAAGCTAAACAACATTTTAAGTAGATAGTTACACTTTCTGCATGTTGCACCAATAAGACAATTTCATCAATATAAGCAGCAACTTACAATATTTGAAATGAGAGTGAATGGAATATCAACTGAACAGAAAGAGTTCTTAGCTTGATTTATAACACCAAGATATGACTTTCCATGTTGCCTGCAAGCCATCATGGATAGAAATTTAATTTAGACATGTCAACTTAACACTACAAGAGAGGCTGGGAAATAATGAGACAAGCTGAGAGAGAGACCTGTAGCTGCAAGCAATAACGGTTGATTCCTCTTTTCCCTCAACAATGTCATAACAATGATTTCCAAAAACCCAAAATGGTCTTGTGAACTCAGCATTCATAGAGTAAATTGCAAGGACCTCATTTTTATCTTCATTCTGATGTAGAAGTAGTAAAAAAGATGAATTATCACCCAACACCATTTAGTGCAGAATTTGCAAAACTCTTAAGGTGTAATGTATTTACCCATTTGTATATGTTCCAAAACCCTGTGTTTCTATCTGTTATGAAAAATAATTCCCCTGCAATAATTCAAGGAGGTGGCTTCAGATATTCAAAGTCTACCAACAGTAACGGTTATTCTGCTTTTGGAATGAGAAGTAAACAGCAGAATCTTAAAACTTATCCTGCCTTTGGATGACCATAGAGGCTCAGTTGGCGATTCCACGAGAGAAGGACAGCCACCAGCAACTACTACTCGCTTGTCGATCACTCTATATCAGTTAATTCAACCAATTGTCAAACACTTTCAGTAAAATTGGATTCAATGTGCATGAAAGAAAAAGAGGGAAGACATCATCTTTTTCACTAAAATTTGAAGCATCTAGCAATGTGGACAATATTGTCATAATCTCTAATAAAGAGAGGATGTTAGAAGACTTACTCACCCATTCTCAGATATATACCCGACCCAAAGCTCTGCTTTATCCCAATGCATGTTAGGGTGGCTCCATTCTATCCAGGCCAAACGTTCCCCTTTTAGGTCCAACCGAGGGAATGCATAGAAGTCATTCCCACTAATCAACACTTTTGGTTCTGAAATTCATAAATAAAAGCAGAAGCAGCAATTCATTTGCATTCTCCATTTTAACATTATAGATCAATCGATCCACAATACTTAAAACCTTTTGCCACTTACATACCTTCAGGGGTGTTATCATTAAGGGGAACACTCACAATCTCATTTGTTGGCTGGGCATCAACACCGCGATGATCTATTCGTAGGTAGAAAAGAGCAAGAAAATACAGTTTCAACAAACAAGACTGTAGAGAAAATATCCTTTCCAAAATCTATAACAAAAAAACATGTTCTGATTATAAGTAAAGATATATGTACCTTCTCTTACAGCAATGTAACGGTTTAAGCGACCATCAAAGACCCCATCAGCAAACCTTACAACAGGTCCCCCATAATCTGGAGTTATCGGCACGGGACCTGAATCTATGATGAACAAATTATCAATTCAACCTGCCGTACTCTACAACTTCTGTGAAAAATAATAGACATACTACTTCCTCTGTCCTATTTATGTGACACGATTACAGTTTGGAGAACTAACTCGTTTCCTTTGATTACAATTTTTTTTCTCTTACATTTCCAAATATAAATGGCAGCCCGGTGCACAAAGCATCCCTCTTTAGCAAGGTGCGGGGAAGGGCCTACCCTAATGCTCCCCAGAACCTGCTAATGCGGGATGCTTTGTGCACCGGGCTTCCCTTTTGAATCATTATTTTTCTTTTATGTTGTACTGCATTTACTCATTACACAATGTTGGCGCTTGGGCATTCAAAGCTATTCCATCAATTAACGAATGGCTAAGGATGTTTTAACTGAGATGCCAACTTTTATATAAATACATAAATCCTATTTCCAAAAGATCGTTAATTTGTCTAAATTGAGACCGAAAATTAGACGTTTCTCATACTTCAATCCCATCATTCTTCTACAGAAGGGGGGGTTTTGGGGGGGGGGGGGAGGAAAATATCAATGTTCCCTCTGTTGAAAGGCATTCATCAAAATATCTTTAGCTTAACCCTAAAATAGCTTCTTCTCTTTCCTTAGCTGCTAATATTTTCATAGTTTGGCTACCGTTCGATTAAAAAGCTAGCACTTCGATTTCATTTTATATCAGTACAAAGTACTTTAATACTAAAAATATTACTAATAGACACTGACCTGCAGAACCAAGAATCTGTTTGTACAATCTCTGGTCATCAAAATTAGAGAAAACAACCACATCTCCAGACACCCGAAAAGACCCACCACCATATTCATGAACAGTTGTCCTAACATTAAATTCTCTTGGTGTAACATCTTTAGGTGCTTCCCCTTTTGTTGCAGCTTCCTTAACAAGAACAGCTCGTCCAGACTCATCAGGTCTAGTTTCCAACCACATTAATTGGCCATGTGAGTCTATAGTAAAGCCTTCAAGACGCTTATCTGAACCTGAGACAATATTGGCAGTTATAGGTGACTTCCATGAACCATATGGAGCACTCATTTTAAGTAACTATCTGATTGCTTGTGTAATGTGAATAAAATCTAAGGTTAAATGTAACTGAAGTTGTTCAATGATGGTGAGTGAGAGTAGCTAAAGTAGAACAGATCTCAGTGACACACGAAGTGTGCAGAAAGGTCAACGTGGCTTTTATATATAAGAGTTAGGTCCACTGCCTTTTACAAATATCCTTTTAATACTCCATTAATTTATTTATCTTATTTTTCTTTTTAGTTTGTTTTAAAATTAATACTCCCTCTGTCCTAAAACATTATCTTTCTCTCCTTTTTAATCTAAACAAAAAGATTATTCCCTTTTTATATTAGAAACAATTTAACTTTATGAGATGATTTACAGTCACACAAATATGTAAGGCTTGTTTTGGACTACACATTTCAAAAGTCTTCTTTTATTTTTTAAATTTTATGCCAAGTCAAAAACGAACAATCTTTTTAGGACGAAGGGAGTATTTCTTTCTTTATTTGACAACTCTTTAACTCCGACTTTCAACATAACATGTTTAAGATTACAGTTCTACGTATCTTTAGTTTAAGATTTAAAAAAATTCTATATTTTCTTAAATTATGTGTCAAGTCAAAACTAGACGAACAATTTGAAATGGAGGGAGTAATTCTTTTTTATGCGCCCCTTAAGAAACATTAATTAAGAGGGGTATTTAACTATTTTACGCTTTATTGATATTTGAACGATCATAACATCACCCTCATTATTAAAGTGTTTGTCAATCTTCAAGAATAAAAATTAGTGCTAAGGATGAAATGAGAAAAAAAGTAATTCATTTTTTCTTGAACTTCTAAAACGATTAGTAATTTGAAACAACTATTTCTAAAAATCACGATAAAAAATTTGAGACAGAGGGAGTAATTCACAAACCTAATGTTTCTTGTCTTGAAATCTTTTGTAATGACTACATTAGATATTTTATGTCACGACCCAATTTTCAAAGCTGTGAAGGCTCCAACCCCCCAGACAAAGCTAGAAACTTCGTCAAGGGTGTTTAGTCTTTGAAGAAGTAAAAAAAAAAAAAAATAGATGAGCATGTGCGCAAATATTGAGCGAGTGCACAAAATTTTTTAGACTAAAAGATATTTAACAAATCATAATATTTGTAATAAAACTTAAATTGTGTAAATCAATACTAAAGTAAAAATCTTAACAAACGAAATTTTACAAGTGAAAACATAATTAAAATATATTTGTAACAAACGTAACAATTGTATAATTCAAAACTAAAGTAAGAAATTAACCCAATTATCGATGAAAATTTAACGAGGTTTTATCTTTTGAAATATTCTTATAAATTACTTCTAGATATTATACTTATTTTAATTAGGAAGAAAATGTCAAAGACGTTTGGTATGGTTTGTTTAAAAAATAATTTTTATTTACTAGTTATTGCTTAGGGAGATAAGCTAAAGCAATAAATGTAAGTTCTCGTGTAACTATGTAAGAACCGAACACGGGACTCTCAGGACACTTTGAACACCCTTGGCCACGGGGTCGCGCCTCTCATTTTGATCATAGGTGTTCAAATAACAAAATATATCCGTTTTAAATGATTTTTAACATATATATATATATAATTCAAAGTCGTGATAACTTCTATTCCCACTCGATAGGTAAGCCAACCCAACCATTTACCAATTAAGTTAGATATGCGGAAAGTAAAAGATTTGTCAAATGTCTGAACACTAAGTCTTTCATTATGAAACAAATGCAGAACTACAAATACCACTCAAGACTGGTGTCATGTGTACAAGAGGCACTATGAATACAACACAAGGGAGAAATCCATTGATACACTGTCTGGGTAAAAATGAAAGAAAGGAATAAATAAAGATAGAGGGAGAAAGGTGCTGCGAACCAAGCAAACAACTCACTACGATCTCCTGAATTCACGATCTCAAACTCCAGCAGCTTTGTGGGTCCTACTCGTACTTGGAGCCCAATAATTCGCACCATAAAGAGTGCAACAAGTGTAGCTGAGTACAAACCACTAGTACTCGGTAGGTATCATAGGCCGACAATGATAGGATCACGTATAAAGCATATAAAGACTAACGAAAGCATTAAGTGTAAAGAGAAATCTGCAACACCTTACTATGACCACTTAAGCATATTCCCATGTAATTCAACAAGAACTCAGATAAGTCAGTTAAGCACATATCACATAGAGGAATGAAATAGCAAATGAATTATGAGAATAAAATGCAATGCATTGGCCAAGAAATAACCTGGTACGCACATGCTATTGGCCATCCTATGTAGTCATGACCGATGGGGGATTCGTGAGGTCCATATACGTGTCACTGTACCGCCCGAGGTTCTTTTTCCTTTGAACTGTGACCACTCACTGTATCGCCCGACTTTACCGTTGAACTGTGAGACACTCACTATACCGCCGGACTGTGAGAATAATATCCTTACCTCATCCCGGTCCTTATACTATCCCGTGTTCTCTTTTTAACATAATTTATCCAAATGTGCACATAAATAGAAAATGAGTGCTACATGCATAATATCCTATGACAATAGCATTATGGTTTCCAAGAATGAATATGCGTCATCAAACTAGCTACATATGCCAACTCATAAATCCAGAATAATTTCCTTTCAAAATTATACGAGATATGAAGTGATGAGGTAAACAATTCAATCAAACATGTACAATTCAAATCATGGCTATCATAGCCCACATAAACAAAATCAGACCAACCTAATTGGATTTATCACCACAACCACGCTCTAGCGCTCAACGTACCCACCCAAGTGCTCATCACATTCACTAAGGTGGGACTACCATCATGTGCAATACCCCTTCAGAATTTATAGACCAAATACACACTTTAATCGGAGTCTAAAAGATAAACTGTTACCTACCTCGAAAGACGAACAGGAGCCATGAACACTCAAACTTGAGCCTTCCCCTTCTGGAGCGCCTCCGAACAAGAAAAGTCTATAAAAAAAATGAATCGTCATTAACACATGATTCTAAGGATACTCATATTGCCATAAAAAGAATTTGGGTTCAAAAAGTCAATCCCGAGCCACGAAGGTCAAAAATGTAATTTCATTGCAAAATCGGGTCCAATATAGTCAAAATAGTATTCTGAGAGTTTAAACGAGTCCAATGATACCCCATATTGCTATACTTTAGTTTGGAATAAAAAAACGAAGGTAACCCCGAGCCCTCAAGGGCAAAACTGGAATTTTATTTCAAAATTAGTTTACCTATAGCTTAATTAGTCTAAACCCAGAAAACCCATTCAAAAAATCATCATCTTGATCCTCAAATCCATGATCTACCACTTTTCAACTTTTGAATTCAGAACCTCAATTTTCCCCAACCAAAATCAAGACTAAAACTTAACTAAGCCTCGGGGTTCATGGGGAAATACAAAAACGGAGGTCAGGAACTTACACACTATTTGAGATGAATCCATAGACATTGAAATCGCCCAAATCCAAGATCGCAAACTTGTGAGAAAAAATGATTAAATTTCGAAACAAAGTGAAAACCGCAGCAGCTGTCCCGGTCCTAATCAGATGCTAAATGTAATGGACTGATAAAGAGACTTATGAATTTAAGGCAAAATAGATGAATTCGAATCAAATTGGATTTTATTGATAATGGGTTCAACAATACAACTCAGTGAATTACAATGGAAATCTAGGAACAAAATGGAATTAATGATCCAAATATTTCCCAAGCTTCAATGTGAACCTGTAATGGAGAACTTAGGACTTAGGGATTGAAGAAGAAGAAGAAGAAGAAGAAGTAGTTGAGAGAGCGGAGGTTAATACTGGATTGATAACTGCCCTTCAACACCCTAAATTCTATTATTTAATCTCAACTAACACTAGCTAAGCTAATCTCCGCCGTAGGATTATATTTGCCATCTTCTAATATGGACTGTTGATCTGCAAGTGATCTCTTCATCTGCATGGCTCAAATGATTGCTGCATCTCGTGTCACGTGTCGACCCAATGCTCCTAATCACATTTCACGACTTGGAACTTATTTCCCCCAAATTGAGCTAAACCCTAATCGAATTCTTAATTCATAACAATACTAACCCCTAACCTTGTCCTCAAGGTCACAATTGAGCTGCAAATTCAGGGAATTGAGCTCGAATATTGCTCCAATCTCCCGAAGTAACCTCCTCCACGCTCAAATTTTACTAATGAACTAACATTTTGACGACAGCTACGTTGTTAACCTTGACCGTAAGACTTCGAAGAATGGCTAAGGGTTGGATCAACACATGTCCTTCTACATCACAGATGGGTAATTGCTGGTCAGGAAGGATATCAAGACCCACACGCTTCTTCAGTTGCGAGATGTGAAACATGGGGTGGATTTTGGGAACCCTCCGGTAAGGCCAAGCGGTAAGTTACTGAACCAAGGCTATCTAGATTTGTCCTTGAATCTAAAGGATCACCTACAACACAAGAAGAAATATCACTTACATTGAAAACATTATGAACATTATACTCACCTGGTAAGTCGATCTTGTAGATTTTCAACATTTCGGTTGTCCTTTGTTTTACATCTATACTCACAACAACATCACTAGACAAGGGGGTTAAGGTTAAGGGAATCAAAGGATTAAAAGCATAGCAAACTTCAATTTGAGTCATGCCAATAGAAGTGTGTAGAGAACGATTAGAAGCAAATTCAATCAAAGGCAAACAATCCTCCCAAGAAGTAGGCTTTTTTCTAATCATACACCTAAGCATGCTTCCAAGAGTCCTATTTACTACTTCGGTTTGCCCATCCGTTTGAGGGTGGCAAGAAGTAGAAAACATGAGCTTGGTGCCAAGTGCACTCCAAAGACTCTTCCAAAAATGGCTAAGAAATTTAGAATCCCTATCACTAACAATAGTTCTAGGAACTCCATGCAATTTAAGCACATGATTCACAAACAAAGATGCTACATAAGATGCATCATCACATTTATGGCATGGTATAAAATGAGTCATCTTTGAGAACCTATCTACCACAATAAAAATGATATCATGACCCCTTTTGGTTCTTGGGAGACCTAACACAAAATCCATAAAAATGTCTATCCAAGGACCAATAGGAGTAGGAAGGGGAGTATACATACCTTGGGGCTGAGTCTTGGACTTGGCTTGCTTGCATTCCAAACATTGTCCATATAGCTTTTCTATATCATGCCGCATCTTAGGACAATAGAATTGTTCATTCAAAATGTCAAGTGTGTTGGCCACTGCAAAGTGGCCCATCATTCCACCACTATGTGCTTCCTTACCAATAATTCTCTCCATGAGCTCATTGGAACACAAACCCTACCATCCTTGAATAGAACCCATATACAAGTTGGAACTTATCAACCCTCCTCCCTTGGGTCAACTCCTCACAAAATGCCTTAAAGTCGGGATCTTGAGAATAAAATCCCTTAAGGCTTTCAAAACCCATCATTCTAGAAGTCATTGTATTGAGCAAGACATATCTTCTAGACAAAGTATCCGCCACCACATTTTCTTTACCCTTTTTGTAATAGATCACATAAGGGAAAGCTTCAATCAATTCTACCCACTTGGCATGTCTTTTGTTGAGTTTGGATTGGCCTTTCAAATGCTTCAAAGACTCATGATCCGAATGAATCACAAACTCTTTATGCCATAAGTAGTGTTGCCAATGGGTCAAGACCCTCACGAGTGCATACAACTCTTTGTCATATGTTGAGTAGTTCAATGACGCCCCCTTAAGCTTCTCACTAAAATAAGCCAATGGTGTCACGACCCGACTAGGGCCATGACGGTGCCGGGGCTCATCGAGCACCACTCATTCTATTACTCATCATGCGTTCATTCATATATCTTATGCTCATAATCATAGAGAACTATTTTCATTTGAAACATATTTACCTTTATATACATAAGACCCTCGGCTATCAAAATAATATATATATATATATATATATATATATATACACATACATACATATAAGGAGAAACCGTGAGACCATACTACCCACAACTACGTATCTACGAGCCTCTACTAGAGTGCTAGACATATGAACGGGACAGGATCCCGTCATACCCAAAACATATATATATATATATATATACACAAAAGAATAATAAATGGCACCTCCGGGATAATGGAGTGCTCTCAAATCAGCTAATAGCTCCTACGAGTCCGGATCGCCTCCTTGTCTACCTGTGGGCATAAACACAGCGTCCAAAGAAAACGGGTGTCAGTACGAACATTGTACTGAGTATGTAAGGCATCAACAATAATAATACATCAATGAAATAAGGAGGCATCAAATGAGGAGCAATCTGTAACTGACTGTCAATTATAAAAGAAATAATGCATACTGGCTTACTTCATAATCATCATCACATCATGTATGCATATATGTATAAGCTGCCCGACCATATAGGTACGGTGTGATAATCATTAGCCTGCGTCCAGGCCTCCCGCGTTCGGGGTACCATCTCATGCCGCCCACTAGTGGTGTCTGCCATGCCATCTAGACATGGTGTATATGCTGCCCGCCTTAGCGGTGACTGCCCAGCCTTATAGGCGCGGTGTAACATCATCATCATATACTCATCATAATGCATGCATAAAAACTCAAGGACAACTATACTTTATCGGGGTGACATAAGGTCGTGAACCCCTGATTTCTATTATGGAGCATTCATAAACATTCTGCCTCACCTTGAAGGAATTAGCATATAAGGTGAGTGTATATAATAAATAACATCAATGGATTATAGATAGCATCATTAGCTTTATAGGAACATCATACCATGGACTCTAGAATCTTTTGACTTAAGCTCATCATCATCATTATCGTGCTCATAATGTATCTCTTATCTCATATGGCTATTCATAAATGTAGACTCTTAGTTTTCCGGAATATAGGAGATTCTTGAAGAAAGACGAAAATCATGCCATAAGATTCATGCCTTAGAAAGAAAGGACTAACCTTACATACCTTTTTCTTTAGCTATTCTATCACTTGATCTTTCTCCTTCAATGCTCACGTCTTTACCTTCAAGGGAGTTCGTATTGACATTAGCTAAACGATTATAAGAACGTACTTACTAAAGCTAGAGAAAATTGAGCAGCATTTTCTTTATTTATACAACTTCCTCCATATTCCATATCAACTCCCAAACATTCATAACAACAATCACAATATCATAACAACAATCATCATTCATTTACATTATCCACATTTCACAATTTTACTTCAATTCCTCCATAATCATGATCCTAGTTCACTATCACGTTCTTTCACATATAATGCTCATCCCATGTTCTAAATGTCATTCACAATATATCAATAATCATAACTCAATCCAAGCCTTTACTCAATAATGATACTATTCCCACATTTATGACCCATTTTCTCTATTCTTCTACAATCCAAGTGTTTTAACTTTTCAACACTTCAAACAACATGGAAATACCATAAAACTCACCTTAGATAATGGAATAATAAGCCTTGAGTGGAAATACTCCTCTTGCACCAAAACCCTAATTCACTTCTCTTGGAATTTCTTGGCTTGGATGAACTTTAATGAATTTCATACACTTGGTTTTGTTGGTTTGATGAAGTTGATCATCAATTTCCGTTGGGTTCTTGTGGATGAAGAGTGGAGAGAGTTCTAGAGAATTCTTGAAGTGTGGAGTGAAAACTAAATGAATTAAATGAACTTGGGGTCCTTATATCAACGTTTAAAATCTGTCCCGACCAGATTCTACGGACCAACATACGGTCCGTATAAATTATACTGACTGTATGTCTGGCCGTAGATCTGGTCCAGTGAGATTTGCCATTCTGGGCTGATTATACGGCCAGACATACAACCAGTATAATTTATACAGCCATTATGTTGGGCCGTATAATGCGGCTTCTTCCGAAATCATTCTCGTTGACTCGTTTGATCCCCAATCCTTATGGAACCTTTTTGGCACTTGTTTAACACCTCATTACCAATCTAAGGGACATTATAGCTCTTCTCCAAAATTTCATTAAGCCATCATTAATTCGATACTCGCAAATCTTGCCCGACACACAACATATGCCTTACTTTTCTTAACACCTTTCGTCTTCTACCTTGAATGTCTTTGAAATCTCATTTAGAATCATCAAATGCTATTTCTTACTTATCAAAACATCGTATACGTCGTACCCTTCGTTAGTCTATTCACTGTACGTTAACGGAAATTTCCCGAGGTGTAACAAATGGTTTGCCTTCTTGTATCAAGACACCACCTATGCCAACCCCGGAAGCATCACACTCTACTTCAAACGTATTTTCAAAATTCAGCAATTGCAACAAAGGTGCCGAACTCAACATAGACTTCAATTCTTGGAATGCCTTTTCTTGCTCATCTTTCCACACAAAAGGAATATCCTTTTTGATCAATTCGGTCATTGGGGAGGCAATTGTACTAAAGCCCTTCACAAACCTTCTATAGAAACTTTCCAACCCATGGAAACTCCTTACATCAGATGCATTTTTGGGAGTTAGCCAAGTTCTAATGGACTCCACCTTCTCCTCATCAGCCTCAACACTGTTAACACTCACCACAAAACCCACGAACACCACTTTATCAACCCCGAAAGCACACTTCTTGATATTAGCAAATAACGTTTCAATAAACAAGACATCAAACACTTGCCTCAAATGGCTCACATGTTCTTCCATAGATTTGCTATACACAAGAATGTCATGAAAATAGACAATAACAAATTTATTGATAAAGGGTTTTAAAACATGGTTCATTAAGCCATGAAAGTGCTAGGTACATTGGTTAGGCCGAATGGCATAACAAGCCACTCATAGAGACCAAACTTAGTCTTGAAGGCCATTTTCTATTCATTACCCGGATTCATACTAATTTGGTGATAGCCACTCCTAAGATCAATTTTAGAAAACACACTTAAGCCACAAAGCTCATCCAATATGTCATCAAGTCTAGTGATAGGATGCCAATACTTTACCATGATTTTGTTGACGGCTCGACAATCAATACACATCCTCCAAGTGCCATCTTTCTTTGAGACAAGAATCACCGGTACGGCACAAGGACTAAGGCTCTCCTTGACTAGACCCTTCTTGAGTAGCTTCTCAACTTGCCTTTGCAATTCCTTTGTTTCCTCCGGATTGCTCCTATATGCCGGCTTGTTCGAGATTTGAGAACCTGGTACAAAATCAATTTGGTGTTCAATACCTCTCAAGGGAGGTAAGCCATCAGGCATTTCTTCCGGGAACAATGCTTCATATTCCTGCAAAAGAGAAGATATACTACTAGGAAAAGTGCTAATAGCTTGGTTAGCATTTAGGAGAAGATGTTTGTTGACAAGACATACCAAGAAGCGTCTCTCATCAACCCCTTTTAAGCAATTACTTGGTTTGACCAATAAACATTTCTTGGAACCATCTTGAGACGTTCCCTCTCCGCCTATGACCAACAAGGTCTCCCTCTCACTCTTCTCCTTTTTTTCTTTTTGATACTTCTCCCGAAGCTCCCTCATCACTCTATAATCCTCACTCACTTGGTAAGGGGTTAGTGGATTAAGAATTTACTTCTTCCCCTTGACCACAAATGAGTATTTGTTAGTTCTCCCACTATGTTGGGCATCAACATCAAATTGCCAAGGTCTTCCAAGCAATAGATGGCAAGCTTCAATTGGTACCACATCACACAAAATCTCATCTTGGTACTTGCCAATGCTAAATTTGATAACGGCTTGCTTGTTGACCTTCATCCCTCCACATTCGTTGAACCATTGGAGTTTGTAAGAACTAGTGTGCTTACGGGTGGGGAAACTTAATAGTTTTAACCAAAAATTAGCTAACGGCATTCGTATAACTCCCACCATCAATGATTAATGAACAAAACTTATCCACAATTTTACACCTTGGATGAAACAAGTTCTCCCTTTGGTCACTCTCTTCCCTAGCAAGAGCTCCTATGGCCGTCCTAGCAACAATAACATGATTCAAGGCCTACTCATATCTAATCTCAACTTCTCCCTTGGAATTACCCTCACACTCACTACTTTCTCCTTCCTCATCATGACCAACCCTCCCTCATTTTCATCATCAGTTCAATACCCATCCCTTACTATAGTGATAGTCCTCCGGTTGGGACACTCACTTGCAATATATCCTCTTCCTTGACACTTAAAGCATTGGATGGTAGAAGGTTAATTATAGTTGGTATTAGAATTGTTACCTCCTTTAGCCTTGTCGTCACCTTTGGCTTTGTAATTGAATTTGGCTTGAGGTGTTTGAGTCTTGCTATTGGGCTTATCCCAAGTGGAAGTTTTTCACTTTTCTTTGCCTTTGTTCCAAGTTGAAGATGATTTGCTCTTGTCTTTGTAAGACCTCTCTTCTTTTAGATCCGCTTAAACCTTGGATGCATCATGGAATGCCTCTTCAAGACTATTATAAGTCTTGAGCCTCATTGGTTTAGCAATGTCCCGATTCAAGTTGGCTACAAACCTTATAATAGTGTACTCCTCATGCTCTTCTATCTTAGACTTCATCCGCAAGTCCTCAAACTCATCAAAGTACCCTTCCACACTTTTCAATGGTTGCTTCAACATGTACACCTTGATGGTATGTGGGTGGAAGCCACCTTGTCTCCATGAGCTCAATCAAGTCGTTCCAAGTTAAAAGATCATAGATGTGTTGTTGAGCTCTTTGTAACTTCTTGGATTCCCATCAAGTAGAAGCGTATCCCTCAAATTGAGTGAGGGCATACTTTGTCTTTAAGGCCTCAGACACATTGTTTGTGAGAAAGATGCACTCACTTTGCAATTTCCATCTAAGGAACTCTTCCGGATTGCTACCTCCTTGGAAAGTAGGAAGGCTTACCTTGATGGTATTCAAATTTCGCTCATTATCTTGCCATCTTCCCCAGTCTTCATAACCTTAGGCCCTTCCTAAGTCTACATGACCTTGGAATCTAGGTTCATGGCCCGAAAATCTTTTAAAGCCTCCTCTTCCTCCCCTTCCCCAATTATTCACCCCTCCGCGCCTTCCTCTTTGTCAGTTATCATCCCACCACCTATCTTGTGGATAATCATTATGCTCCTCTTCATTCATTGGGTATTAGTATTGATTTTGGTTAAGAAAGGGATCTTGTGTTTGGGCTTGGGGTGCTTGTTGCAAGATTACTTGAGGGATTGCCTCATTCGGGTTGTTTTGGTAAACTTGGGGACAGGTTTGTTGATTGGTGTTTTGGAATGTGGAGTTTTGGGGTGGAAGGATGGATGTTTGGGGTGGGAGAACTCTTTGGGTGGAAGTGGTTATGGTGTTGGGATCGCACAAGGTATGTGCTTGTCCTGTGGTAATGGTTGGTGTAGTATCTTGTGTTTTATCCCCATCACCTTTATTCCTAGAACAAGGAGTGCCCATTCTACTCGAATCATCTGCTTGAGTTTTCTCAATATTCACCATCCGCGCGTCCATACCATTCAATCTCCCATCCATACCATTCAACTTTCCATCCATACCTTCCATCTTCGATGTCAAACCCGACATTTAATTTATGAGCATAGCCAATGAACTTGCTATGGATGACATATCTCCTATCTCTTGCATTCTATCTACTTGGTTAGACATAATGACTTGTAAAACTAGCAAATGATATTAGTAATAAAAGCCTCACGTTACTCGTAATGAACTCTTAACCTTACCACACTCCGTGCTCTTTCGAAGTTGTTGAGGAATCACGTAATCAATCAAGTTCACTTGGTTGCTTATACTTTGTGATAGAATGGATTCTTATTCAAATGAATGAAAGATGACTCAAAGCAAACAGGCGAGAGCGAATAAAACTTCAACGAAATAAAATGAAGAAAAGCTTGAAATAAATTAGCATGTAAGAAATACGGACACAAGGACTAGTAAACACAAGTAGGAACAACTACTAAATGACTACTAGTTGAGAGACACAAGTAAAAGGAATGCTAAAATCTGGAAATAATTAAAATTTCGGGCCCGGGTAGGTGATAACTTGAAAATGCGGCCGTGAAGCCCTAAGTGATCTAAGGTAATATTTGAAACAACTAAATTTTTGAAATTTCTATACTTTTTTTTTGTTCCCTACCTAAGAAATAGGGACACCATCACTAACAATCAGGGCTCCAGAATTTTTTTGTGACAATGCGGTCGCAAACTTGGCTGCAAACTCGAAACAAACGGAGTAAGGGAAAATGTGGCCAAATGCGGTCAATATGCGGCCTCGCAAGTTGAGTATGCGGTCGCAAACTTGGCCGCAAACACGAAACAGTGAGCAGGGAAAAATGTGGCCAAATGCGGTCAATATGCGGCCTCACAAGTTGAGTATGCAGTCGCAACTTGGCCGCAAACTGTGAAAAATTGCAAACTTACTATTTTGGAGATGCGACCGACTTGCGGTGTCGCAAGTGTAGGATGCGGTCACAAACGTGACCACAAATTCGCACGAACTATCAGATTTTCAGATTTCATTCGGTTCCTCGAATATTGTGCCAAATCTGATCTTGTATCTTTATTTTCTTTAGCAAATTTCCCTTTTTGGAATATTCCTTTTTGTCCTAATCACCTTTTGCATTTTCTTCAAACCCTTTTTGGATCAATCAACACCTTTAGAAGCTTCTCTTCTTCAAGCTATGAAGAACACTAAGAACAATAAAGAACACCCAAAACTTGAATCCTTCAGTTTTCAACTCAAATTTTCACCAAAATTTGGATCTAAGCTCCTCTCAAATAGGAGAACAAAGCCCAATACCAATTCAAGACAATTTTACCAAAATCAACAAAACCCACTTTGAGTTCTTCAAGCTTTGATGAAGCTTCAATGGTGAAAACTTCAAAATTCACCCAAATGACCTCAAACTTTGGATTTAGATGTATTTCACCTCAACAAACTCAAATTTAACTTCAAAAACACTCAAATCAAACCACAACTTCAATTTTTGATTTTTTTTTTTTGGAATTTTTGATTATTTTTTTTGGGATTTTCAGATTTTGAACCTAGGATTAGAAATTGTTGGAATAATTTCTTAGCCTATGCTCTGATACCGAATGATAAGATTCAACCTAAGAAACTCTAGAAAAACTTGAAGAACAAGAAAAAAATCAAAATAAGGATGGATGAAGAATAGATATTGAAGTAGGGTAGATGGACAGACACTAGACCCCTAGGAGTGATTCTATAAACAAGGTTGGGTATATGAAACCCAACCCCTTTCAATTGGAATGAAATCCTAAAAACCTAAGCAATTTGAATTTCAAGGAATTGACTCAACTTGAATTCACAAATGAGCAATCCTAGGCAAATTCAATGGAAATCAATTCAAGGCACAACTAAGAAATCACAATTAGTTAATTAAGCCAAACAATCTATATCAACTAAAAACTACTTTACAATCTACTACACTCAATTTCATCAATATTAAAGCTGGGGAAATGAAAATGAGACAAGTCTCCCATTTATAGTCTAGGGCTTTACAACAAAGGCCCAAAAATGGCTCTTTGCAAAATTAGCCCATCACACCCTATGGGTCTTGACAACCAACTAGATGACTAAAACTTGCTTCAAATGTGGCCTCCAATGTGGCCTCCAATTGTACTCTTAACCTTGAATTGAATTCTTGGTCAAGATTTGCATCAAACACCCACAGTTTGCAAAAATGTCCCTCTTACACTTTTAGCCACTTTGAGATGTCTTCTCCAAATCTTATCAAGCCACCTTCCAAATGTTGTAGACTCTTGAGATTTTCTCTTATAGCTCCTCAAATGCTTCCTTCTTTATGAATAGAGCTTGAAGGTCTTGAAGCTCCTTTGCTTGGCTCCTAGTGAATGGCCTTGAGCTAGGTGGAGTCATATCAAGAAGGTGAGGGTCATTCAGGCCAAGCTTTTGGCAGCTTAGAGTTAACAGAAGATGTATGCAGATTGAAAGGTCTGAGATTTATAGTTTTCCATTGGTGATCAGGTTCTATTGAAGATTTCACCCATGAAGGGTGTTATGAGGGGTGGGAAGAGAGGCAAGTTGAGTCCGAGGTATATTGGGCTATTTGAGATTCTTGACCTTATGGGCGATGTTGCTTATGAGTTAGCCTTGCCACCAGGCTTAGGAGTTCATCTAGTTTTCCATGTGTCTACATCTTTGAAGAAGTGCCATGCCGATTTGTACTTTTATTGTTCATTGGGACTCGATATTGCTTGATGAGAATTTGACCTATGAGGAGGAGCCTATTGCGATTTTTGATAGGCAGGTTCGAAAGTTGAGGTCTAAGGAGATTGCTTCTGTGAAGGTGCAATGGAAGTATCATCCTGTTGAGGAGGCCACTTGGGAGATTGAGTTCGATATGCGTAGCCGATATCCTTAATTTTTTACTGATTCAGGTACTTCTCCATTCCTTTCCCTTTGTCGCTCGAGGACGAGCGATAGTTTAATTGGCATCTGATGTAACGACCCGCTTATAGTCTTTTTGGTACTTTTGACCCTTCCCAGAGTTTGTTTAGCTCATACTTGACCCGAGGGGGCCGTTGATATGCTTTCCGAGGTGTTTGGATTTGATTTGGTTGACTTTTTGAGAAAAATGGGCTTTAAGCCAAAAAGAGTTGACTCAAAGTTGACTGTTGGGTAAATGGACCTTTTTAAAAAATTGGTCGATTCTGAAAGGTCCAGATCGTCTTTTAGAATTTCTTTGTATATTTGGTTCAGCTCCTAATACACTCGGGTGCATTTTGGGACTTAGGTTAGGAAGTTGATGTTGAGGATCGGGGATTGACTCGGTCAACGAGACCTCTGTTGGGAATTTCGAGTCCACGAATCCGTTTGTAGCGTGTTTTTATGTATGTCTGCATATTTGGTATATGAGAAGATGGCCTAAGGAGATAGTCAAAAACTCGGGATGAGTTGTGAAAAACTTGGGATTTCTGGTGTCTGGTGCCCGCTTTGGCGGCACCAAAGACCGTGGCAGCAGTACCACTTTAGTGGTCACCCTACTGCTAAAGCGGCCTATGTGATTTGGGCATGACTGCTGTAGTGGTCATGAGACAGCCGAAGCGGTGCCGCTAAAGCGGTATAGTGGTCGCGAAGCGGGTGACGGGCGGTTAATTTCATTAAATAAAGTGCTAAAAGTTCTAAATCCCTCATTCATTGCTATTATGAAAACTAAGTTATTGTGAGCATTTCAAGGTGATTCTTGGGGGAAAATCTTGGTTGTAAGTCCTTCTATCTCCTTTGTTATTCCTTGATTTCATTATCACTTTAGGATTCCTTTATCATGCTAGTTCGCTAGAGTTCAAGAATTAATAGAGGGTTCAATGAGTTCTTCTTCTGGACTTTTTAATCTTAATTTATTGGTTGGGTTAGCTTCTTTAGGTGTGCAATTGATGATTAGAATCTTTGATTTCATAATTTCTTCCTAATTAGTGTCTAATTTATGGAATTGGAAGTTAGGGTTTATACCCTAATTTAAGGATTTTGCCTAGAATCCGAATTTAAGTAAATTGTTGGTTATTCTAGCTTGATATTGATAGGAATTGATCGCCTAGAGCTTTGATTTCATGTTGAAACCTTTAGATTCCTAATTTCACCCTTCTAGTTCATAAAACTCATTCCATAGGTTGGGGATTTGGGTCTTGAATAGAAGTAAGGTTTGATCGATGTTCTTCTTGATTCTAATTTCTTGATTCGAATGTGCTTAGACTTTCTTTATCTCGAGGCTCAAAGGAAAGGAAAGACTAAGGTGTGATTATGGAGACCTTGATGTTTGGCCTTCTAGGTAGGTTACGGTGTACCCTATGGTGAGACTTCGTTTAGCGAAGCATATTGTTATATCCCGTGTTTTTGCACCTTCGGAAAATTTGGACATAATTGTGATTTGTAAGAATAAGGCTATGCTTTGATTTTATGTGGTGTGTATGTTGTCACTTATGGAAAATATTGACATGAGAACCTTGGACAAGGCCTAAGGGCAAGTTTGGAATTTTGGAAATTAGTCCCGGGAATTTTAAAATAGGATCCGTGATGAATTGGGCTAGAAAAAAATAAGAGAATTTGGGCCCAAATGTTGGAGGGTGGCCGGCCAACATGGCCTTGGCCCAACCCAACTTAATTGGTCATGTGCTAGGCATGTGGTTGTGGGTATAAGTGGATGATTCCATGCATAATCATCCATTAGAAAGTTCAAGAAAAAAAAGAAGAACTTGGAGAACATTAGCTAACCTATTCGGCCAACCAAAAAAAAAAAAAGGAAAAATTTCCAAGCCAACAAACTTTGATCCAAAAATTCTCTTCTTCTTGAATTCTTACTAAGTTCAAGGCCCTCTTTAACATGGTATAGTTATCTTGGCAAGAAAGGGACTTTGGTGGCAAGTGGAAAAATTAGAAAAAGGTAAGAATTTCACTCTTTTATGTTGGAAGAAATACATATATGTTGTAGCATGTGTAAAGTGCAGAAAAATCATGAAATTATGGCATGTGTGTGTGTGTATGGCCGTGTGGTTGTGTTTTATGTATATGTGGCCGTGTGATATTAGGGATGGAGAAGACATGAATTTATTTCATTTAGTATGGTAATGGTGTTGATGTAGTTTAGTGGTGAAAGTGGAAGAATATGAGCCAAAGTTTGCATGAGAATCATTGTTGAGTTGTTGTAGGAAGTTAGTAAGGTTATGAGAAATCTATGTGAATTTGATATAATTTTTATATAATGATGAGAGTAAGATCTTAGGGGTGAATTGTGGTTGTAACTTATGAAATTGGAAGATGGAAAAAAAATGTTATGAATATGCATGTTGAAAATTGGAAGTTTTGGAAGAGTTATGGTTGATGGAAATTTTGTATATTTTGTAGAATAATGAGAAATGAGTCCGAATCATATTTGAATGGCCGTAAATTAGTAGACATATATGGAAACGTCGATATTGGATTGAAAGTGTGAAGTTAGAATGGAAGTTGATGCATTATGTAGAAAGAAAGACTATTTATGTTAATATGTGTTTTATAGCGACTATTGGTGTTAGTGATGTTGTTGATGTTGTTGTTGGGCTGGTTGTTGTTATTTAAGCCGAGTTTAATTCTCGGGTGTCGTATTTATAGGGGAGGTGCTGCCAAAATTTTGGTAGACAAGTATTAAACCAAGATTGAAAGTTAGAGTCTCATGAATAGTAAGCTGGTAAATGTGACCATTTGCGTTTCTAGGCGAAACGGGACTTAAGAATAAGCAAGCATAAGGCGCAACCAAGGTATGTAAAGCCTACCTTTCCTTCTTTTGGCATGTCCTAGTCATACTAGGTGAAGATCGGAACCTCGGGAATAATTTGCTCTTGGAAATCCGAGCTTGATTTTGCATACTATTCATTCGCCAATTGAACAAAAATCCTCATCTTTGGTTAAAAGAATGCTTAAACCTTTGTAACGGTTGCCAATGTATCCGAATCGCTCCGGAACCTTTATGGATGGATTTAGGGAGCCTAATCTTTGTAATCTAGGTTCGCCGCCTCGACTTGACCGAGGTGGGCCCACGATTCCGAGACTCTTGTATTGCTCCATTCGACTTATTTTGGTACAACATTTACAGGACAGTTGTTGAACTACCTCATTATGTTCTATAATATACTTTGTTGTGTAATAACGTTACTAATATAATTATTGCTTTGGTTTTCTAAAAATGGCTTCGGAAACGCGTTTGTGGTTCGCTAATGATTTTTAAAGAACTAGTTGTGAACAAAGAAACATAAAATTGATTTTTATTTTCTAAACTTTCTAAAACCACTCCGAAAGGGGTGCGAGGCTTTACTAATTTATTTCATTTACTACTTATGTTTACGTTATCATTATTATTATTATGCCGGAAGCGGCAATGCCCGAAGGGGCCATTATTATTGTTATGCCGGAAGCGGCATGCCCGAAGGGGCCATCGTTCCTACGCGGGAAGCGGCTGCCCGAAGGGGCCATTATTGATATTGAGCCGGAAGCGGCTGCCCGAGGGGGCTATCATAATTTTGCCGGAAGCGGCACGTGTGATGTATTGCATTATTTACTTAAAGCTTGTTTGGGACTCTGTGTATTTACTTATGTGTTCCCTTAAGCGAAGGCCGGCAGTATTGGATTGATTGTGATTTCTTCCTTCCTAAATTGCGCGGTGATTATTATCTATCCTCGCTTTACATATTCGATACATATTCCGTATCGACCCCTTCCTTCGGGGGGGCTGCGTTTCATGCCCGCAGGTACAGGGACGCGACTTGGCGATCCAGCTGCTTAGGGGGATTCAGCTCTAGAAAGTCGGGCAACTCCACTCGTTCCGGAGGCTGTTCCTAATTTGGTATAATTTTGTGTATATATTCAGCAAGTCGTACTTTTAGACGTCTGCGGACAGCGTGGGTGTTATGGGTACTGTTTGGTTTTGTCAGTCTCTAGATTGTTGTACAGAGGTAGCGGTAGCCTTGTCGGCCCGCCTTGTCTTATGCCATGTATATATATATTTATGTATGTGTACATACGTCAATACGTTTTAAGACGTTTTGAGTTATATATCGACTTTAGTATTTTATCTAGAATTTCAAAAAAAAATCTATTGATCGCCATATTCGAGTATAAGTAGCAAAGGTTGAGTTCTCAGACGGGGTAAGCCCCGTCACTTGTCGTGGCCCTAGGTTGGGTCGTGACAAAAGTGGTAACAGAGCAGGTCAGTCCTCGGCATGTTCGCAGACGGTGTCTAGTAGAGTCTTGCTTATCGGTGTGTTGTGCACCACATCTATAAACGAAGCTACGAGACATTAATAGGTGTCATTCTTTCTTTCATGGTAAAAAATCGTGCAGATAGAGCTGTGTCGTAGATAAAGTTCCTAATCTAATGAACTGTATGATTTCAGCAATGCCACCTAAGAAGGGTAAAGTAACGGCGGCTCAAAGAGGCAAGGCCGTGGATGAGGCAGGTAGCCAAGCCCCCGTGCTACCGTAGCTCAGGCTTACACTGGGATACGCATTCGGTCCCAGGGTTCTCCTACTTCCTCACCCTCGGAGGGGCTCGAGAGGCGGTCGACCCGGCCCGGCTCCGGCTCGCACCGGTGCCTCCCACCACCGACCGATGTCCGGAACTGTGAAATAAGAGAGATGAAGGATGCTATACGTTTGCTAACCCGATACTTACTACTCGGGTTGGGCACGGGGTAGGGGCCGGGGCGAATACCCGGATAGAGCCGCTAGTGCCAGGGCCCGAGATTTTCTTACCCTAAATCCCCCAGAATTTAAGGGCACGGACCCAAATGCTGATCCCCAGGAGTTTATAGATGGCATGCAGCGTACTTTAGACATAATGAGGGCGTCAGCTACGGAGTCTGTTGAGCTAGCCTCTTATAGGCTACAAGGCATAGCAATTAATTGGTTCCAGTCATGGAAGTTATCCAGAGGGAGGGATGCCCCTCCACCGACTTGGCAGGAATTCTCAGATGCCTTCTTGCGCCATCACATGCCACCTGAATTGAGGCGGGCAAGAGTTGACCGGTTCCTTCACTTGCAGCAGGGTAGCATGTCTGTCGGTAGAGTATAGTGTGGAGTTTGATTCTTTAGCGAGATATGCCCCTTCTCTTGTGCGAGGATATGGAGGATAGAATCCATCACTACGTAAGGGGATTAGAGCCGGAGTTACGGGGAGGCTCGTATGGCGGTTGCCATGCGGCGGTGTATGGATATAGCTCGTGTTCAAGATTATGCCCAGGGGTCAGAAGATCGGAAGCGTCAGCGAGAGGCAACCTCAGGGCAGAGTAGTGGTCAGCCCAAGAGGGCCAGGTCGGAGGGTCAGAATAAAGGTTCCACCAGAGAGAGCAGACCCCAGTCTAGCGCATCTTCGCAGTTTCGAGGGTCGCAGCGGGATAGGGAGGCTTTTCCTAGACAGAGACAAAATCTCCCCTATGCGCCGGGTTCTCAACAGCAGGCAGGGTCAGGACAGGAGATGATGCCCCCTCCCCGATGCGCGACTTGCGGGAGACGCCACACAGGACGATGTCGATATGGCGTGTGTTACACTTGTGGTGACCCGACGCATTATGCTAGAGATTGCCCGCGGAGTGGGCCGTGCGCGTTTCTTGGAAACTCGGCAGCAGCGTCGTCGCCTTCGGTAAGAGCCCCCGAGACAGGACCTCAGACTTCTTCTGGCCGAGGTAGGGGCGGAGGTAGAGCGCCTAGTTCCAGTGCGGGGCCACATCGTATCTATGCTCTGGGGGGAAGACCGGATCCAGAGGTTCCGCAGGATGCTCCATCAGGTAATCTAAGTTCGTGAATTTGTTATATTGATTGGCAAATAAGTTGTATGTGCTACTCATAGAAAGAATAAATTTCCCCGCTATACCTATAGGGCCTTATAAGGTTCATTTAACATTCGAGGACGAATGTTTTAAAGGGGGGGAGGATGTTATATCCCGTGTTTTTGCACCTTCGGAAAATTTGGACATAATTGTGATTTGTAAGAATAAGGCTATGCTTTGATTTTATGTGGTGTGTATGTTGTCACTTATGAAAAATATTGACATGAGAACCTTGGACAAGGCCTAAGGGCAAGTTTGGAATTTTAGAAATTAGTCCCGGGAATTTTAAAATAGGATCCGTGATGAATTGGGATAGAAAAAAATAAGAGAATTTGGGCCCAAATGTTGGAGGGTGGCAGGCCAACATGGCCTTGGCCCAACCCAACTTAATTGGTCATGTGCTAGGCATGTGGTTGTGGGTATAAGTGGATGATTCCATGCATAATCATCCATTAGAAAGTTCAAGAAAAAAAAAGAACTTGGAGAACATTAGCTAACCTATTCGGCCAACCAAAAAAAAAAAAAGGAAAAATTTCCAAGCCAACAAACTTTGATCCAAAAATTCTCTTCTTCTTGAATTCTTACTAAGTTCAAGGCCCTCTTTAACATGGTATAGTTATCTTGGCAAGAAAGGGACTTTGGTGGCAAGTGGAAAAATTAGAAAAAGGTAAGAATTTCACTCTTTTATGTTGGAAGAAATACATATATGTTGTAGCATGTGTAAAGTGTCTTGGAAAAAATCATGAAATTATGGCATGTGTGTGTGTATGGCCGTGTGGTTGTGTTTTATGTATATGTGGCCGTGTGATATTAGGAATGGAGAAGACATGAATTTATTTCATTTAGTATGGTAATGGTGTTGATGTAGTTTAGTGGTGAAAGTGGAAGAATATGAGCCAAAGTTTGCATGAGAATCATTGTTGAGTTGTTGTAGGAAGTTAGTAAGGTTATGAGAAATCTATGTGAATTTGATATAATTTTTATATAATGATGAGAGTAAGATCTTAGGGGTGAATTGTGGTTGTAACTTATGAAATTGGAAGATGGAAAAAAAATGTTATGAATATGCATGTTGAAAATTGGAAGTTTTGGAAGAGTTATGGTTGATGGAAATTTTGTATATTTTGTAGAATAATGAGAAATGAGTCCGAATCATATTTGAATGGCCGTAAATTAGTAGACAAATATGGAAACGTCGATATTGGATTGAAAGTGTGAAGTTAGAATGGAAGTTGATGCCTATGTAGAAAGAAAGACTATTTATGTTAATATGTGTTTTATAGCGACTATTGGTGTTAGTGATGTTGTTGATGTTGTTGTTGGGGCTGGTTGTTGTTATTTAAGCCGAGTTTAATTCTCGGGGTGTCGTATTTATAGGGGAGGTGCTGCCAAAATTTTGGTAGACAAGTATTAAACCAAGATTGAAAGTTAGAGTCTCATGAATAGTAACTGGTAAATGTGACCATTTGCAGATTCTAGGCGAAACGGGACTTAAGAATAAGCAAGCATAAGGCGCAACCAAGGTATGTAAAGCCTACCTTTCCTTCTTTTGGCATGTCCTAGTCATACTAGGTGAATATCGGAACCTCGGGAATAATTCTCGCTCTTGAAATCCGAGCTTGATTTTGCATACTATTCATTCAGCGCAATTGAACAAAAATCCTCATCTTTGGTTAAAAGAATGCTTAAACCTTTGTAACGGTTGCCAATGTATCCGAATCGCTCCGGAACCTTTATGGATGGATTTAGGGAGCCTAATCTTTGTAATCTAGGTTCGCCGCCTCGACTTGACCCGAGGTGGGCCCACAGTTCCGAGACCCTTGTATTGCTCCATTCGACTTATTTTGGTACAACATTTACAGGACAGTTGTTGAACTACCTCATTATGTTCTATAATATACTTTGTTGTGTAATAACGTTACTAATATAATTATTGCTTTGGTTTTCTAAAAATGGCTTCGGAAACGCGTTTGTGGTTCGCTAATGATTTTTAAAGAACTAGTTGTGAACAAAGAAACATAAAATTGATTTTTTTATTTTCTAAACTTTCTAAAACCACTCCGAAAGGGGCGAGGCTTTACTAATTTATTTCATTTACTACTTATGTTTACGTTATCATTATTATTATTATGCGGAACGGCAATGCCCGAAGGGGGGCCATTATTATTGTTATGCGGAAGCGGCATGCCCGAAGGGGCCATCGTTCCTACGCGCGGAAGCGGCGCCGAAGGGGGCCATTATTGATATTGAGCCGGAAGCGGTACCCGGGGGGCTATCATAATTTTTTGCCGGAAGCGGCACGTGTGATGTATTGCATTATTTACTTAAAGCTTGTTTGGGACTCGTGTATTTACTTATGTGTGTCCCTTAAGCGAAGGTCGCAGGTATTGGATTGATTGTGATTTCTTCCTTCCCATAAATTGCGGGGTGATTATTATCTATCCTCGCTTTACATATTCAACATATTCCGTCTTGACCCCCTTTCTTCGGGGCTGCGTTTCATGCCCGCAGGTACGGGGACGCGACTTGGCGATCCAGTTTGCTTAGGGGGATTCGGCTCTTAGAAAGTCGGGCAACTCCACTGCTCGTTCCGGAGAGTCGTTCCTAATTTGGTATAATTTTGTGCATATATTCACAAGTCGTACTTTTAGACGTCTGCGGACAGCGTGGGTGTTATGGGTACTGTTTGGTTTTGTCAGTCTCTAGATTGTTGTACAGAGGTAGCGGTAGCCTCGTCGGCCCGCCTTGTCTTATGCCATGTATATATTTATGTATGTGTACATACGTCAATACGTTTTAAGACGTTTTGAGTTATATATCGACTTTAGTATTTTATCTAGAATTTCAAAAAAAAATCTATTGATCGCCATATTCGAGTATAAGTAGCAAAGGTTGAGTTCTCAGACGGGGTAAGCCCGGTCACTTGTCGTGGCCCTAGGTTGGGTCGTGACACATATATTTAGACGATATTATCAGAGAATGCATGTAAACCATTGGGTATAAAGTTGGGTTGGATATTGCCTTAGGTTGGGTCCTGTTGTGTGATTTGGGGGTTAGCCACCCCGTTGTGTTGTGACTTATCTTGTTCTATTGTTGTTGGCTCGATGCCACGTGGAGATAGTAGATATTGGTGACTATTGATATATCTTGATTATGATATTGTAGTACCTTACTTGTTGTCGTTTGAGACGAGGATAGTGATTCTATTATGGCTTATTGTATAGCCTTTTATTGATATTGTTGGTGTGCCCATGTGTGGTACTTTTGCTATTGATTTGATTGTTGACATTGAACTCATACATTGCACGCATTCTTATTCTTCATGATATACTGTTGATACATTGATGTATACAAGGAAACACTATTATGAGCTGGGCTCAGTTGGATGAGAGTGACGTGAGGACCGATGACCGATGTTTATCTTGGAATCGAGGTATGAGGACTGGTGGCGATTGCCGAGGTTGTTGCTGGAATCATGAGGGTACATGGACTTCGCTGGTCCCCCATGGGTTGTGCTGCCGAGATGTGATATTCCATCATCGGAGTACATGTGTATGGTGCATATGCATTACATTCACACTTCATACATTATTGCATTGCATTGTACTATGGCTTCTATCGTGATATTCTTGTGATGTACTTATGATACACGAACTCGAATTGAATATATTGAGACTTGGGACATTGTGGTTTAGATGCTATAACATAGGTGATGATGTGTACTTGGTTACTGGCTCGTGATTGACTTATACCTTGTTGATTTGCCTGTTTATCTTACTTTATTGCCTTGATAAATGTTAGCTAATCTTAGTCGGCCTATGATACCTACTAGTACTTGTTGTTTGTGCTGACCTGCACTTGCTGCATTCTTTTATGAATGTAGAGTTCCAGGTGGGTTTGACCTCTACTCCTCAGGGCTAATAGTAGTTCGAGGGTTGTTATTTAGAGTTTTACAGAGTGAGCATGAGGACGTTCGCTGCCGTAAAGTTTCTTGTTTTGTTTATATCTTACTTGGTATTCTGAGACATATTGAGACAATTGATGTATTATTATTGTTTCCAGACTTGTAGATTCTAGTTAGAGGCTCTTGTAAGACTAGACTAGATTCTAGGGCTGTTTTGATGTATTCCTTACTTCCATAAATTTTCTATATCATTATCGTCAGACTTACGTATTTCTATTTCTTCAGCTTAATTATTATCTTTTTAAGTGTTTTTTGAAATGTTGGGTTAAGGGTTCGCCTATCGAGGCGAGAAAGGTGGGTGCCCTCGTGACTTAGTGAAATTGGGTTGTGACATAGACTCCTTCTCTTGTCTTCTTAATAGTGCATCTGCCACTTTGTTTTCAGTACCCTTTTTATATTGAACTTCATAGTCCAACCCCAAAATCTTGGTCAGTCATTTCTGTTGCAAAACTGTATTCACCCTTTGCTTCCAATAAGTACTTTAAACTGTGATGATCAGTCCTTATGACAAAATTTCCTCCTTGGATGTTATACCTCAAAAATTTTAGCGTCGTTGCATCGTAAGTAAAATAATGTAAGCCCTAAGAGGCTATGGAACCCTTATGGTTGAGGAAGGATTTAATTAAGTGTTTAGTATGCATCTTGAAGTTTCAGGGTTAAATGAGCCAAAGAGAATATGTTTCGTCGAAAACTGAAAATATGGGGCAATTGTACGGGCGGTGCATTTGGAGGTGTGGACGGTATTTGGAGGGACATAAACTTAAAATTTTGCTATGCCAGGTACAACCCAAATGTACGAGAAGTAGGTAGGTGCTATCACCAGAACTACAGTTAAGTAACCCCCTACTAGATCGGACAGGTGTGTGGGATGAGGGTTGTAGGACCTCCATTCAAGAGGTTTGCATATCATTGGGAGGTTCAGCCTGACAGGGAGTAGGGAGGCATCGAATAAGAATTCCACGTATGTACTTTTTGCTAGATACCATCCCGTTTCCCCATTTTCAGCTTTTTTTTTTTTAGCTGGATGTTCACCCCCTTCTGTCTTTAATGAGATGATTCCTCTACTAACTAGGAATTGGGTCGTACATGGATGTACGGGCCATAAATCTTGGCCATACATCTAGGTGGTGACCGACCTTTTGATGTTTTAAATTCTTTGGAGAGGTCATTTTTGGTCATTTCCACCTCAAACTTCGTCCTTACACTCCCTAAGACCCTCCCAAACAGTTCTTAAGTAATCAAAGGTGAAACTTAGTGATTTAATCGAAGATTGACCTTGAAAGATTTGACCTTAAAAGATTAGTTTAAGTGAAGACTAGCACTTCTCTAGTGTTGTGTTGAAGTTAAGGGCTATTGAGAGTTAAGGGACACTTGGATTTCGAGTTGTGCTACTATATAAGGTAAGTATAAGTATATTGTGTTCTTCCTTGTGCTTATGATTATTTTGGTGTTGGATGATGTAAATGGTTGAGGTAAGCATGAACTAGTGAGTAGAAATGCTAATTGAAGATTGTTGAGTTCATGGGCTATTTTCTTATTAATTTTGTATGGTATAAGGCTAGAACTTTTGATGAAAATACTTGTTATTGTATGATGAGTAATGTTAAGTTAAAGTAAGAAATTCATAAGGGGATATGGGTTATATGGGTTCCAATCAGAGCTTGTCGCTCGTCGTGACATACTAATGACTTGTGGCTATATATATGATGTCTTGTTATTGATGTTATACTTGTTGGATTGCTCTGGTTGTTGTTGTTGGTGTATGGAGTTGGAGAAGTCCTTGTTACAGGGGAGATGCTATCCAAATTTACTTAGACGAGTTGCTAGCTTAAGTTATGAGCGCAGTCTTACTTAGTATTAATTGTGAGCCTAATTGTGGTATTGTAGATTGACTTGTCTTATGGGCTGCATGAGAGGTATTAAGGATTAAGGATATTAAAGTATGTATGAAGGATCAAGGATATTAAAGTATGTTAAGGCCAACTCTTTTTCTTTTGGCATGATCAAAAGTAAAATGAAACACTATTCCATAACGAATCTGCTCTTAGAAGCTAAGGGATGTCCTTATTGTTCTATTCCTTTTTGTATTGTTTCAAATATGTTCTTGTAATGAACCGTTTGGTCGTTATAGTTCTTTCGGCGTCTTCGCTTGTTCCCGAGAATTGATTAGCTCACTTGTGACCCGAAGGGACCGTTGACACATTTTCCGAGGTGTCAAGACCAGATTCGGGTAACATTTATGAAAATATAGGCTTAAAGTTAAAAATGGTTGACCCAAAATTGACTTTTGGGCAAACGAACCTTTTTTAGAATTTCGTTGATTCCAAGAGGTCCGATGGTCGTTTAGAACTTGTATGTGTATTTGGTTTGGTTCCCAATGCACTTGGATGCATTTCGGGACTTAGGATGGGAAATTAAAATTAAGGCATCGGGGGTTGACTCGATCAACGAGACCTCTATTGGGAATTTTGAGGCCGCAGGCGCGTTCGTAGTGCATTTTTATGTAGGACTATGTGTTTGGTATGTAAGTAGATGGCCTCGGGAATAACCCGGGATTTCGATCGAAGACTTAGAAAATTTGGGGATTCTGGTGTCTGGTGCCCGCAATGACGGCACCGCTGTTGCGGTGTGTTGGTCGCTAGGGTGGCCATGTATATTGTTGGCCATACCGCCGTGGCGGTCTCCCAGCCGCCGTAGCGATACCGCTGTAGCATCATCTCTACGGCCGTGGCGGTGACAGACAGTTATTTTTCATTAAATGTGTCTTAATAAGTCTTAGACCCTCATTAATTTCCATCTCGATATTTGAGCTTGAGGAAACTGTTCTTGGAGATTTTTTGGAGAAATTCTTGGAGGTAAACCTTGCCTAATTGTTTGCTCTTCCTTAATCATAATCATCTTAGATTTCCCCCTTCTCTTTAACAATCCCTTATAGATGGAATTTGAAGAAGGGTTTTGGGGAACTTTCCCTTAGGATCATGTATGGTAAATTGATGATGGTTATGCTAAAATTTGATGAATCCAAGCTTATTAATCATGTATCTTCCACTTTTAACGTTGAATTTTGAATTTGTAGTTTTGAGGTTTATACCTAATTTGGGGGGGGGGGGGGGGGTTTGCTTGAAATCAGAAATTAGGCTAACCCTTAGGCTAAATCAACAATTGGTGGTGAGTTATGATTACCTAGTACTTAATTTGTTATTTTGCTCCCAAATTTCCCGTTTTGCCCTTGTGAGCCAGTTTCCTCAATTTTTAGGGTTAGAATTGACCTAATTGAAATTATGGCAATATTAGTGTCATTCTTCATGATTTCTACTATAGAATTCGATTATGCTTAGATTACTTTGGTTCTGAGCTTCAACGGAAGGGTAAGGCAAATGAGTGAGTTATTGGGGTTGCGGTTCGGCAGTCCAGGTAGGTTATGGCTTACCTTTGGTGAGACTTCGTATAGCGAAGCACATATTTAGATTATGATGTCGGAGATAGCATGTGAACCTTCGAGTATGAAGTAGGGTTGGATATTGCCTTAGGTTGGGCCCTGTTGTGTGTTGGGACTAGCCACCCCGTTATGTGTGTTGATTGTTCCATTGTGATGGTTTGATGCAATGAGTAGTTGTTAGATATCGGAATCTGAGTTATTGTCTTGACTGAGATAGGATTGATATACCGTTGTTGGTATTGAACTATGACATATTGTTGGCATACCCGTTGTTGGTACTTGTTATATTGATATACTATTGGCATATCACTGTTAGTATTGTGATATGATACATTGTTGGCGTACCCGTTGTTGGTACTTGTGATATTGATATACTGTTAGCATACCACTGTTGGTATCGTGATATGATACACTATTGGCGTACCCGTTGTTGGTACTTGTGACATTGATATACTGTTAGCATACCACTGTTGGTATTGTGATATGATACACTGTTGGCGTAGCCATTGTTGGTACTTGTGACATTGATATACTGTTAGCATACCACTGTTGGTATTGTGATATGATACACTGTTGGCTTACCTGTTGTTGGTACTTGTGACATTGATATACTGTTAGCATACCACTGTTGGTACTGTGATATGATACATTATTGGCGTACCCCTTCGTTGGTACTTGTGATATTGAACTTGATTGTTGATAATTGATATACGCATTGCACGCATTCTCATACATTCATGATGCATGGCCGATACCCAGTGGTGATCCGGTATCGATGATTGTATGAAATATTGATAAACTCTTTTACTTGAGTGATTATGAAAAGGCCGATGTCCGAAGATCAGTTTCAGAATCGTTGATTGTGTGAGACTGATATTTGACACACTTTTTTACTTGAGTGATTATGAAAAGGCCGATGTCCGAAAATCAATTTTGGAATTGTTGATTGTGTGAGACTGATATTTGACAAACTTTTTACTTGAGTGATTATGGAAAGGTCGATGTCCGAAGATCAATTACGGAATCGTTGATTGTGTGAGACTGATATTTGACAGACTTTTTTACTTGAGTGATCGTGAGATGGCCAATGTCCGATGATCACTTCTGGCATCATTGTTGCATGGCCGATCCGATAATATCCCGAAATCATTGTTAGTGCATGGACTCCGCGGGTCCCCCAGGGGGTGCCGGTGAGACTCTCCCTGTGAGCAATTAGCTAAGGTCCCGTCTGACTGTTGGGCAAAGATTCGGGACAGGTGGCACTTAGACTTCACGAGTCACGCTGGGTTGTGCTACCGAGACGTCGATATTTCCGTCCAGAGTATATGTGTACACCTCATCTGCATGGCTTTACATTGCGTTCATTCCATCATTGCACTGCATTGCATTATGACTTGATTCAGATTCTTGGTGATTGGATTGTGATGATTGGATTGGATCGGATATATTCGGACTTGACATATTTGGGTTTAGATGCTTTACATAGGCGATGACGGATACTTGGTTGTGATCATGTTGTTTATACTTGTTAGATTCCTTGCTTATCTGCTTTATTTTTTGAATCGTGTTAACTATGCTTAGTCGGCCGATGATGCCTACCAGTACTGTTGTCTGTACTGACCTGTACTTGCTGTATTCTTTTATGAATGCAGAGTATCAAGTCGAATCTACTTCTTTGACCCGTGGTTGATAGACTCTTCAGCTTCCTGTCGAGTTTCCAGGGTGAGCATGGCGTCCGTTGACCTTGAAGACTTTCCTATTATATGTCTTACTTTTATTTCAGAGACAGACATTTATGTGTTAGTATTCCAGACTGTACTATTCACCTTAGATGCTCTTGTATTATTCATACTATACCCTAGGGTATTTATTGTCTTTCGTACTTTTACTACTACTTTTATATGGATATATCGCGAAACTTATGTATTTGTGCTATTCCGCTGTTTAAAATTCATTCTTCGCGTATTCATTCATTTTAGGGTTGAGGGTTCGCTTACCAAGGTGGGAAGATAAGTGCCCGCACGGCTAAAGCAAAATGAGTCGTGATAGTTCTTATATGTAATCTTTGAGTTCTTCGAGGCGCTTAATAATAGTGATGATGTTCACAACATAATCGGAGGTGCAACGACCTTACGTCACTTCGATAGTCTTCTAATACGCTCTTATCATACTTACACATTTATACATAAATGATACCATAATGATGATGCCCACAGAGGCCTTATGGCGTTATATACACATACACACACACGCACACACACACATATGTATATGTATGTATGTACAACGGCGTTATATATGCACCACTGATCAGTTGGCCATGATGATGATGCCCACAGAAGCTTGATGGCGTTATGCAGGCATATCTCTATGAACGGCGTTATATAAGCATATATATAATACTTATACATATCATGGCCCTCTGAGGCATTTCAGTGTACAGGTTGATTCCTTTTATCTCATATTACTTTCATGTCTTTCCTATGTTATTTCCCTGCCTTACATACTCGATACTTATTCGTGCTGATGTCCCTTTGCCTGGGGACATTGTGTTTCATGCCCGCAGGTTTTGATAGATTGAGTAACAATCCTATCCAGCGTTGATATTGGAGCACTCCATTTGTCTTGGAGTTTCTATCTCATTTTGGTATGATTTTTGTTTTCAAATGGGTATGGCGGGGCTCTGTCCCGACGTTATGATGTCATGTACTACAGTAGAGGCTTGTTGATAGTTATTATGTACTTATATGTTGTATGGCCTTATCAGCCTATATTTTGTTGTACAGATGTTTATGACGGCCTTGCTGGCCCGTACTATTATGTATAGTTATGCATATGTATATGCCCTTTTGGCTTGCCCCCTTTTCAGTCTAATCTTCATGAGTCAACAGGTTGTTGTATGATGGCCCCTCTGGCCCACTTACATTTCTAGTCATGTTTTGAATTTATGTCATGTTGGTGCTCGGCAAGTAAGGTCCGGGTGCCCATCATGGCCCTCCGGGTTGGGTCCTGGCATTGGAGGTAGTGTCTCCACCTATCCACTGCTGAAAGTACTGCCACAATTTCCTTTTCATAAGTAGACAACCCAAGGTGTTTAGGGACCAAATCTTTGCTGAAATAAGATAAGGGTCTGCATTCTTGCATCAATACAACTCCCATACCTTTAGAACAGGCATTAGTCTCCATTATAAAGGTTTTAGAGAAATTAGCCAGAGCCAATACAGGTGCAGTGCACATAGCTTCTTTAAGTGCTTCAAAAGCAATAATAGCTTTCTTAGTCCATTAGAATGAATTTTTCCTTAACAAATTAGTTAAGGGCTCGCTGCTAATGCTATAGTTCCTCACAAATCTACTGTAATAACCGGTAAGATCCAAAATCCTCTTAATGACTTGAGTGACTTGGGAACTGGCCACTTAATCATTGCATCAATCTTTGCAGGGTCAGTAGAAACACCCTGACCAGTCCAACACCTAGACAGCGTTGCAAAGAGTTACTCCTTCCTCAATCCTCAATATGTCCAATACCTTATCAAGG
Source organism: Lycium ferocissimum (assembly GCF_029784015.1). Taxonomy (NCBI): domain Eukaryota; kingdom Viridiplantae; phylum Streptophyta; class Magnoliopsida; order Solanales; family Solanaceae; genus Lycium; species Lycium ferocissimum. Next base: position 19,868,485 of record NC_081344.1, read on the forward strand.
TGAAGAGTGTGCTCTTGAACAGTGACACTATACACCAATATGTCATCAAAAAATACCAACACAAAGTGTCATTTAAGATCTCTAAATACATGATTCATTAGACTTTGAAAGGTTGTTGGATCATTTGTCAAGACAAATGGCATGACTTTGACCTCATAATGGCTTAAATGAGTTCTAAATGTTGTTTTATACATATCTCCTTCAAACATCCTAATTTGGTGATACCCAGCCCTCAAGTCTATCTTAGAAAATATACAAGACTCATTTAACTCATCTAACAAATCATCTACTAGAGGAATAGGAAATTTGTCTTTGACCATCATCTTTTTAAGCTCGTTGTAGTCTACCCAAATCTCCAACTACCATCCTTCTTTTTAACTAATAGAACTGGTGAAGAAAAAAGAGAATGGCTAGGTTGAATTATGCCATTATTCATCATGTCTCTGACATGCTTTTCAGTTTCATTTTTTTGAAAGAATTTATATCTATAAGGTCTAATGCTTACTTGTACTGTGTCAGGCTTTAAACAAAAGAAGTGGATCATATTGACTTTGAGGAGGGAGTGTCTTGGGTTCAACAAATACATTAGGAATTGTTGTATCAAGTGAAAAATTCCTCAGGTAATTCTGCTTCATCTTGCACCTCTGTAGCTGATAATGTGAACAAATGAGCCCATAGTGTATGGCCCTTCTTGAGTAGATTTGTCACCCTATGTGCAGTCATGCTCTTCAACTCTCACAGGATCATGAAGTGTTCCTGGACAATTTCCCTTAGTGTGTACATCATATGACTAATATGGGTAACTATTTAAAGTAGCTAATACTCCTTTTCATTTATAGTTTTGGCCAACTATGTGAAGCATTAATACTATTTCTCTGACCCTTGCTATCTTCTCTCTTTTTTGTATTTGAAATATTCTGGTTTTTCTTTCATGCCAGATGTGGTAGACTAATTTCCTTTTTCCAAA
>NC_081344.1:19869551-19967653 GCF_029784015.1 Lycium ferocissimum
TATGATATGTGATAACGAGGATGATATGACGATTCTATACAGGAGTCCCTCGGCTGGGGGCGGGACACGCTATGTATATGATGATATGATGATGACATGATTCTATACACCGAGACCCTCGCTAGAGGGCGGGACACGCTATACACCGAGACCTCTCACGGGGGACACGCTATACACCGTGTCCTCACCGCAGGGTCGGGACACGCTATATATGTATGTATATATGGGATGATGATATGATCTTACTTACCGAGTCTCTCGTTAGAGGGCGGGACACACTATATGTATACGCGTATGCGTAATGATTGTCTGATTGGGATATGATATGAACATGTATGAATTATGTTCTGAAGGTAAGTTTTGTGGTTTCTGGTTACTGTATCCATGGCTCCTACTCCTTATTTAAAGTACGATTCTGCCTATTGTATTTCATGCTTTACATGCTCAGTACATATTCCGTACTGACCCCCTTTCTTCGGGGGCTGCGTTTCATGCCCGCAGGTACAGATACACATTTTGGTGATCCACCGGCGTAGGACTTCCATTCTGCTGTTGGAGTGCTCCCCTTATTTCGGAGCCTACGTCTTGGTATATACTCGTTCGTCGCATTTGTATGTATTTGTTCAGGGGTACGGCGGGGCCCTGTCCCGTCCTATGATTCCGTTTGTCTGTTTAGAGGTCTGTAGACATATAAGTGGGTTAGGCCTATTCTGTACAGGTGTATTTGTATGTTATACGTTCTGGGCGATCCTACTCGCCATGGCAGCCTTGTCGGCTTGCATTTGTATATGTTTTGGGCCAGTGCGCCACATGATAGCCTTGCCGGCTTCTGATATATATATATATATATGTTTGCGTTTGAGATGTGTCTGAGACAGTTTGATATAATTTGAGACGGCGTTTGATATTTGTTATGCGTGAGCCGTCTATATGTGATTTAGATTTGATGAATGTGTTTGGGTGCCCAGCTCGGGCACTAGTCACGGCCTACGGGGTTGGGCCATGACAATAAATTATAATCCAAAGAAATTAGTTAGCTATTAGTAATAACAACCAACTTTTACAAAAAAAATCATCGGATTAAGACATTAGATGTAAATTAAGCATTCTATGTGTTTAGTAACCTTTTCACACCATATTCCCTATGTGATTCGACCCCAACCTAGTTGGGTTGCTATATTTGACATCGTCTGCTTTATGCTAATTAAAGGTGTAATTTGAGCGTATCAGTCACCAGTCTAACCAACTAGTCGCTTTCATCAGAGCACCGCCGGGTCCACTCAGTAAAAGAAGGAGGATGTGGCAAATGTTTCTTACTCCCCCAGCCCTAAACCCTGGAGACAAGAAGAATCACAATCTCCTCTCGAGATATACTAATCACCGTCCCCTAGAAATTGCCTACCAACCTATACAGTCCAGTCCCTATCTTCTATGCATAACCGAGTTATCAAACACCTTCCCCGCTAATTTTCCAAACTCCCCAAGCAAGCTCTCAAGCATCCTCCCCAGCCTACTAAAACCCACAACCAAATTATCAAACACCAGCACTTACTTACCAAAACCCATAACAAAATTACTGAGCACCAGTGCCAGCTATAAAAACCACTCGCTACCTGCCACATATAACTTGCCACGTCTTAACTTTGAGAAAAAGCCTCCTCAAATATTCACCTTACTGATTGAAAAACGAACTTGATTGTTTGAAAGGCTAAGTGCCGCAGGCATGATCCAACCTGTCTCGCCAAAACCTACCAATCCAGGAAACCACTTTTACTGAGCAGACCAGAATTATGCTTATCATTCTGGTGAAGCTGGGCACAGTATAGAAAACTGCATCAATCTTAAATATAAGATCTAATATCTGATTGATAAAAGGGAGATCATTCTTCAAACAGCCGCTCCTAATGTGAACACTAACTCATTACCCAATCATGGCAATGCTACCATCCACATGATTGAAAGAGAAGAAGATTAGGCCGTGTGTAAACCTTTGTTCCAAATGCTTGTAAAAGCCCTTGAGCAGATAGTGGCTTTACTGACCATCCAAGAATGACCTCGATTTAACGTCCTAATCACAATGCTAGCTGTGGTACAAGTATCCAAAGACGTAATTCTGGCACCGAGAGAGAGGTGCTCCACTTATGACGAATTGGCACAAAGAGCGCTAAAAAAAGAAGGAAACTAAAGGAGCCAATCACAGAAGGTGAAGCCGAAGATTTTTGGCAAAGGATGCAACCTAAAGATATTCCATCATTGAGTATCTAAAGAAAACTCTAGCACAGAAATCAGTATTAACATTGTTATTCAGTTCCCCTGAACATCACCAAGCGCTAATAAGGGTACTAGACGAAGCCTTGTTCTCGCAGGCAAAAGTAGTGAAAATTTGGCTAATATGGTGGCCTATGTCATAGGTGACCATCAAGTCTCATTCAGTCGAGATGAGCTACCAAAAAAATTAGCAGCCCATAACAAAGCACTCCACATAACAGTGAAATGTAGAGGCAAGATTGTGGCGCACATGCTCGTAGACAACAGAGCATGTCTTAATATCTGTCCCGATTCTACACTTATCCAATTGTGCTACAACATTTGGAAGATACGCCAAAGTTGTACAAATGTGAGAGCCTTTGATGGAGCTCAATGTGATACCGTTGGGGAGATCGATCTATGCATCAAGATGGGGCCTGCCAAGTTTATAACCGAATTCTAAGTTATGGAAATCACCACCAACTATAATTTGCCAGTGGGAAGACCATAGATTCACATGGCAGGAGCTGTACCATCTTCTCTACACCAATCCTTGAAATTTTCTTGGGACGACCATAAGTTTTACACCCCGTATCTTCGAAGAAGCACTTATCAATTTGAAACATAAGTATGTTGAGTTATGGTTAAGTAAAATCACTTTGGAATATAAGGAGCAAGCATTATTAAGTATACTTAATGAGTGAAGGATGCATATAAGGTATACTGGAAGGTTTTATAAGGAAATGAGTGGAAAAAATGGAGTGGTACGACTTTGGAGAAAGGATGGGTAATGTTTTGTATGAAAATTTTGGTCTAACTTGAGGAACGAATATATCTATTAGCATATGAAGTGGTTTGAAGTGAAACAAAATCCTAAAATAAAGTTCATCGAGTCTAGTTTCCAACACAACAAACCGCTCATCGATAGGACATCGGAGTAGAGAATTAAGAACGTTACAAATTTAGCTAATAGAGCTAAAACGCGTGCCACAGTACTACTACAGTGACCCCGACCAGAATTTGACCCCTATAAAAAGGGTAATAACCCTCTTTTATCACCAGATTTTAGACCAGAAATTGAAGAGAGAGAGTAGTAGTTTAGGTCCGGGTGAAACATGGTTGTGATTCTAGTATTGTTTTGCGGTGGATTTTAGCGTGGATATTGAGGATATTGCTATCTTAACAAGAAAAAAGGTATGAATCTTTCTTTTTTGGTATTATTAAGGCTTAGTTACGGAGATAAAGTCATTAAATAATTGTATAGTAAGTTGGTTAGTTCTAGAAGTTGGAAAATAGCGTGTAGGCTATTTTATGGTACATATTGGTGTTGGAAATGATGTTATTGATGTTGGTATTGTTGTTGTTGTTCTTGGTTGCTGAATTGAGATTCCGAGCTAGGCATATAAACAGGGGAGATCTTTGCCCGATTTTCGTGAGAATATAAAATAGTTTGACTTGAGAGCTTAGCACAAATATACTATAATGAGTCTAACGATTGTATGAATCCTCTTAAATGTAGACTTGTGAGCTCGGACGAATAAGTGTAGATAATTAGAGGCTGAACAGGTATGTTAAGGCTCCTCCCTTTCTTTCAAAGGCATGATTCCATAAGTGTTTGCATAACCTCCTTGTTTTCAAAAGCTAGACGTTCATGACTCTTAAAGCTTCTTATGATGTTAAATGAAATATATTCCAGGATGATTGTGACGATGATGATGTTTCTCTTCTAGAAAGTCCGAAGCTATGATTTGAGAGCATTATGAGATTATTGAGCCCATCCATGAATTCCTTGATTTTACTTATTATTGATGGTCTCACCTCATGTTACTCATTCCTTCGAGGTGAGATATATCGAAGATAATGATTCTATTCATGATTCTCGAGACTCCCATGACAATATGGATTTCATCTTATAATGGTTGATTCTTCAAGGAATGATATAGTGGCAATGGCAATGCTAACGATGATGTTGATCTCATTTATGTATTTTTATGTATATGTATGTATGAAGGCATTACATCCCACTGATCAGCTGGGGATAACACCGCGCTAATGTGGCCGGGCAAGATAATACCGCGCCTACATGGCCGGGCAAGATAACATCGCGCCTATATGGCCGGGCAAGATAACACCGCGCCTATATGGCCGGGCAAGATAACACCGAGCCTATATGGCCGGGCAAGATAACACCGCGCCTACATGGCGGGCAAGATAACACCGTGCCTTAATGGCCGGGCAAGATGCTAAGATATTACACGTGCCAAGATGCTTTATATATTACCGTGCCTTAATGGCCGGGCAAGATGCTATATATATTACCGTGCCTTAACGGTCGGACAAGATATTATATATGGATATATATGGAAAAGTCTTTTTTTTAAAGCTAAACATGCACGACATTCGCGTTAAAAGGGCATTCAGAGGCACAAGTTGATCTCTTTTCTATTACTTTATCTTCAGACGCTATTATATTATTTTCCATGTTCGGTATCTCTTACTATGCTACAATTCATGCCTTACATACTCAGTACATTGCTCGTACTGACGTCCCTTCTTGTGGACGCTGCGTTCATGCCCGCAGGTATAGATAGACAAGACGAGGATCTTTCATCGCAGGCTGCCTTCAGTTACCAGTTATGGTTGGTGAGCTCCACTCCTTCCTAGAGCGCTGCCGAGTGTGGATGCATATATGTTTGTATGATTTTTGTTCAGGGCATGTCGGGGGCCCGTCCCGACTTGTATACTTCGGTCATGTTTATAGAGGCTTTGCGACGCGACGGTTCCTGTGTATAGCTTCGTTACGTTAAATCTGTCGTTATATTGGCGTCGTGGGTCCATTGGACATATAGTTATACATGATATTAAGCTCATATCTAGCCTTAGCCTTATTTTGTCATTCGAGACATAGAGAACATAAGTTATAAGTTGGTTCGTTCGATTTCTGTAAGGTGTCGGGTGCCAATCACGCCTTGCCAAGGGTGGGGTGTGACAAATTGGTATCAGAGCAGTTCTGTCCTAGGGTTGTCTGCAAGCCATGTCTAGAAGAGTCCTGTTTATAGGTGTGAAGCCGGCCACATTTATAAACAGGAGGCTGCAAGGCATTTAGTAATGATTGACTTATTTTCTCATCTTAGATCGTGCGGGAGAGCCAAGTCATAGGAAATGAAATTTCTTGTACTAACCCTTGATTTCAGCGGAAGAATGGTGTTGACAAAGGAAGAGGATGATGACATTAGGATTACAAAGGTAAGTCACTTTGTTGAAATTACGTCCTCAAGATGTGCATCTTCTATGAGAATAAATTTGTCATAGACAAGATAAGCTGATTGTACAGTAAAGCAGGGGGAATTAGTTACGTGTATAATTTAATGATAAGTTCAGTTGTAAGATTGTAGACGACAGAAGTTGAAGGAAACAGTACAGAGGTAAGTAATGGTAAAAAGGATTGTAAGTCAGATATGGTAAGAATGTTGCAAGTATTATTGAAATGTATAGCCAATGAATGGAAGGGAAAGTGACCGAGGGAATATACAAGGACGATTGATAAAAGTTCAAGTATATTCCGAGTAGTGACGTGAGGTAAGTTTTGTCATCTTTGCATTGCTCGATATTGAGAACCCCGAGGCTAAGGTGTGTTACGCGTATATATTTGACCCTGTCATCTTTGCAAAGTTTGGATAGTAAGAAGTATAGGGGAAACTCTCACAAAATTTTCCTAAAATATAAGGAGAGCACCAAGGATTTAAGAGATAACAAGATTATACGTCTATGATTGCTATAGGTTGATGTTAGGACGATATGGGATGTATATAAGGTATTGACCCTATGGGGCAATTGAAAAGTAACAGGGAGTTATGAAGCAAGATGAGCTAAGGAAATGCAAGGAGAAGCCATGAAAGTAGACGGAGATAAGATCGCAAGAAAAGGATTCAAGGATATTGCGTTGGTCGAAATGAGCTGGTGACAATGAACCCTCGTGAAATTTCAAGCCGCTAGTAATATCAATAACAATCTCCATGATGAGATGGCTAACAGAATGGTACAAGCACGATGAGGAGGATACTTCACTCTACAGCCCTCCAGACCGAGAGGAGGACAGGCCGGCTACAGGTATATGAGTCTTTTATTGGAACTTCTTATGTGTGTACAACTATTGTAGGATACCATTGATAGTTGACAAATGGAAGTTTTGAAGGCGCCGATAACCAAAGTACTTATAGATAACTGCGGCTAAGAAGTTTTACCACTACAAGGAATCTTTAAATTTAGGAATGGAAAGCAGTTGTATGTGTTGATTGATGGCTTGTCATCGGGAGTTCCAAAGGTTAAAATAACATTTGCTTCGTCGGAAGAGTAAGGAATCCTTTTAATCTGGAGGGAGATACACTATGAGAATATATCGAATCCGTCAGAATTTCAGCTTGTTCTAGGTTATGTGATAAAGGTCACGTGGTAGGGTGGATGCGATCATACCGGCTAATGCATCGATCCCATTAACACTCCAAGGTTAAGCGTCTTTGGGTGAGAGTAATACTAGGATGGGTGACCCTGGGAAGTGTACTAAAAGTCTTACAAATTCAGAGATAAGGGACAAATGAGAAGCTAGAGTAGCCTAAGGGAAATTGGAGTATGCGGAGTGGTTGGAAACCTCAAGAGGTCGCGAAGTACAAGGCGGACTAGATCGGTGAGCCTAAGGGAAATTGGAGTATGCGGAGTGGTTGGAAACCTCAAGAGGTCGCAAAGTACAAGGCGGACTAGATCGGTGGCGAGAAAGAAGGTGCATCACAGCTCTAGAACTAGGATAAGTGTGAAAGGTATTCGGAAATACTTTGGAAGCAAGGCGTTAGTAAATATATGTATGTATGTGTAAGACATCCCATATATGGCCGTGTCAACTAATATGTGTACCCCAGCAACCGACATTGCTATATATTAAAGGCATTAATCGAACAGGGTAATGAAGTTCAAGTGACAAAAGTGGTACAAATGTTACAAGGTAAGTTGATTTTATTTTCACTACAGGTTAGAGTTGGAAAGTCCTAATGCAATAACATCAGAGAAAGGACGAAAGTGAGTATGCAGAAAGTAAGAAGATCAAAATGTCGTGAAAAAAAAAAGTAAGGAACAAGGGTGAGTGAAGCTTCCAAGAGAGACGACGGGCAAAGCAAGGGACTATTTGGATAAAATTTGAAGGTAAGCATGCGAAAGGGATAAAGTGCGGTAGTATGGAATAAAAGATAAATGTGTAGGGTTGGAGAATAGACTTCGACAAATGGGACTAAAGGATAGTGAACACAACAAGGAATGTGAAGTAAGAGAGAGAATGATCAGGACTTGCAATGATACTAAGAGATTTCTAGCTCTCGAGAGGAATATAAAGGGATAAATGTGTAGTCATACTGATACGGTTGCCTTGAAAATGAAGAAGCTTTCCTAAAAGATGATTTAAGAATAGAACGGATTTGCACATTTAAAAGAATATTTCACGAACTTCAGGGTCGATACTATCAAATAACAAGTGGAGAAGGGCGCTCGAGGAAGAAGGAACTTAAGGAAGGTTTGAGGATTAAAGTAGGAAAGGTACAATAATGGGCTGGTCAAAAGGAAAGAAGAAGAAGAGAAGGAGAAAAGAAAAATTGAGCAATCATCAAGGACAAGCGAAAAATGAAAACAAAGCTTGAGCAATCATCAATGACATAGGATGAGGATAAGGAATATCGAGATTTGATTATTGAAAGATGTATGGGAAATATTCATGAGTGTGGACTAGCCTTGGCGGCAAGAAGGAGAAGAAAGAAGAGAGTATATTTACAAGGATTCCACGACACGAACAAGAAGTGGTAGAACACTAGAAGAACTACAACTCATAGGTGGGATGCAAATAAGTAGTCAAGGAAGATTTCGGATAAGTGAGCTAAGTGAGAAAAAGGGATTGATAGTGGAAGTAGAAGAGTGTAGCATATTAACTTTCAATGGTACATTATAAATGTAAAGTGAAACCGAAAACTCAGAGTAAAAAGAATTTTAGTGATAATAGTTGTGGAGGAAGACGAGGGACAAAAGGAGAAAAGTGTGACCAAACGTTAAAGCAAAAGTATTTTGATAGATTCCAATGTCCCCGTTAACCTATGGATTCGAGAAAATGTTCAGACACAAAAGGTAGAAATAGAAGGGCCTTAAAGAAGGTAGCGAGAATGGATTGGTAATGCATGAGCGCTTTGGTTACATGCAAAGCCCTCGATTAGCAGAGAAGAAAATAAGTCAAGCTATACGGTGGGAGAACCCCGGTATTATAAGAGACCAAAAGAATTGACGGATCGTTAGGATAAGTTAATGACTACCAATACTCGGAGTTACTAGTGTATAAGGACACCCTTAAAAAGGGGGGACGAGCGATCTAGTCCTGAAACGAGGTATGGCATTGTCAAAATTCCAAGGAAAGAAAGATTTTAGCTTAAAGAGGCTAAAATTCAGGACGTAGCGGCATATCAAGAATGCATTAAGAGGGAGCAGAGACGAATTAAAGAGTAGCATACCATAACACAGGTGAAAGGGAATTAAAAATGGATCAAGAGAATACTTCATGCGGACGTGAGATATGATATTTCTAGACCAGGGAAATTTGTGTCGCACCTAAATAGGCAGCGCCATATCCTAAAGAGTAATAAAGAGAGTAAGAAAGGTCTGCAAGCTAACTACAAAGAGAATGACAAAATGGATGATGAGTACAAAGGACAGTTTGGGTTACAACGGAAGAAAAATCTTGATGTTAAAGGAAAAATATGACAATCGTAACAAAAGGAGTAACGATAAGCGGTGTGGCGATCTCTAAATGGAGGAAGAACTGTGTGGGTGTAGATAGAAAAGCAGCAGCATCACTAGAAATTAGAAAGTATATCACGAGTCACTAACCATACTGAGTACAAGGGTATGTATTATAGAATCATATAAACCATCAACGTAAGGTTATGCCCCGCAGATGGGAATGGACACACCGGAAAGCCAACAAGAAATGACTGCTAACTAAATGATCTCAGGAATAAGGAAGTCAAGGGTAAGTATACCATACTGATGTTAGAAAAGAAGTTGTGGTAAAGTGAGAATTTCCCTAACTTTATAATTATAAGTTATACTGTAAGATTTGAGGCAAAGGAATTAAAGGAAGAGTTTTGACAAGAACTCGAAGATATTCTGAGCTATCGACCAGTTCGAACTATGATTATTGGTTCATCGCAATTATAATCCTGCTACGAGGAATAATAAAGATGGTGATGGAACATTAGGAATGTACGTAATTAAAAAATTGTATTGAGGATATGGGTATAAGTGATCATGGAAAGGAATTAAGACGGATGGTTGAAGAAACGTAACCGTTAAGAGTAAGGATTTGTCGATGCGAGTACCGCTGAACAAGCAACTGAACGTTAGTATAAGAAATGAGAATGAAATACTAGTTGACTTGTGACTATATATATGTGAGGATTGAAGACTGCACGACTCACAAATGAATTTAATAAAGAGCTAAGAAAGAACAGGACGAAACTGACCAAATTATAGTATAAGTATGCGGTAATTGAACAAAAAAAATTCAATCAGGCTATTGAGGATTGGCACACTACAACATTCGAGGATGAATGTTTCTAAGGGGGGAAGGATGTTACACCCCGTATCTTCGAAGAAGCACTTATCAATTTGAAACATAAGTACATTGAGTTATGGTTAAGTAAAATCACTTTGGAATATAAGGAGAAAGCATTATTAAGTATACTTAATGAGTGAAGGATGCATATAAGGTATAATGGAAGGTTTTATAAGGAAATGAGTGGAAGAAATGGAGTAGTACGACTTTGGAGAAAGGATGGGTAATGTTTTGTATGAAAATTTTGGTCTAACTTGAGGGACGAATATCTCTTAGCATATGAAGTGGTTTGAAGTGTTACAAAAGCCTAAAATGAATTTTATTGAGTCTAGTTTCCAACTCAATAAACCGCTCATCGATAGTACATCGAAGTAGAGAATTACGGACGTAAAAAGTTCAGCTGACAGAGCAGAAACGCGTGCTACGATCGCTACAATGAAACCGACTTGCTACGGAATCTCGCTTCGCGGTGACCCCCGACCCGAATTTGACCCCTATAAAAAGGGTAATAACCCTCTTTTATCACCAGATTTTAGACCAGAAATTGAAGAGAGAGAGAGAGAGAGAGAGAGAGAGAGGGAAACAAAAAGTGAGCAATTTTCAAGTAGCGGAGTAGTAGTTTAGGTCCGAGTGACGCATGGTTGTGATTCTAGTATTGTTTTGCGGTGGATTTTAGCATGGATATTGAGAATATTTCTGTCTTAACAAGAAAAAAGATATGAATCTTTCTCTTTCGGTACTATTTAAGGCTTATTTACGGAGATAAAGTCGTTAAATAATTGTATAGTAAGTTGGTTAGTTCTAGAAGTTAGAAAACAGAGAGAGAGAGAGAGAGAGAGAGAGAGAGAGAGAGAGAGAGAGAGAGAGAGAGAGAGAGAGAGAGAGAGAGAGAGAGAGAGAGAGAGAGAGAGAGAGAGAGAGAGAGAGAGAGAGAGAGAGAGAGAGAGAGAGAGAGAGAGAGAGAGAGAGAGAGAGAGAGAGAGAGAGAGAGAGAGAGAGAGAGAGAGAGAGAGAGAGAGAGAGAGAGAGAGAGAGAGAAAAGCTATTTTTATGGTACATATTGGTGTTGGAAATGATATTATTGATGTTGGTATTGTTGTTTTTGTTGTTGGTTGTTGAATTGAGATTCCGGCTAGGCATATAAACGAGGGGAGATCTTTATTTTTAGTAGAATATGAAATTGTTTGACTTGAGAGCTTAGCACAAATATACTACAATGAGTCTAACGATTGTGTGAATCCTCTTAAATGTAGACTTGCGAGCTCGGACGAATAAGTGTAGATAGTTAGAGGCTGAACAGGTATGTTAAGGCTCCTCCCTTTCTTTCAAAGGCATGATTCTATGTTATGATTCCATATTTCCATAACCTCTTGTTTTCAAAAGCTAGAAGTTCATGAATCTTAAAGCTTCTTATGATGTTAAATGAAATATATTCTATGATGATTGTGACGATGATTATGATTCTCTTCTAGAAACTCCGAAGCTATGATTTGAGAGCATTATGAGATTATTGAGCCCTTCCATGAATTCCTTGATCTTACTTATTGTTGATGGTCTCACCTCATGTTACTCGTTCCTTCGAGGTGAGATATAGCGAAGATAATGATTCTATTTCCAGTGCTGTCTAAGTTCATGATTCTCAAGACTCCCATGACATTATCGATTTCACCTTACGATAGTTGATCTTCTAAGGAATGATATGGTGATAATGATAATGCTAATGATGATGTTGATTTCATTTATGTATTTTTATGTGTGTGTATGTATGTATGTATGCATTGCATCCCGCGCCATCGGCAGGGATAACACCGCGCCATATGGCCGGGCAAGATAACACCGCGCCTATATGGCCGGGCAAGATAACACCGCGCCTATATGGCCGGGCAAGATAACACCGCGCCTATATGGCCGGGCAAGATGCTGTATATATTACCGTGCCTTAGTGGTCGGGCAAGATGCTTTATATATTACCGTGCCTTAATGGCCGGGCAAGATGCTATATATATTACCGCGCCTTAACGGCCGGACAAGATATTATATATGGATATATATGGAAAAGTCTTTTTTTTTAAAGCTAAGCATGCACGACATTCGCCTTAAAAGGGCATTCAGAGGCACAGGTTGATCTTTTTTATATTACTTTATCTTCAGACGCTATTATATTATTTTCCATGTTCGGTATCTCTTACTATGCTACTATTCATGCCTTACATACTCAGTACATTGCTCGTACTGACGTCCCTTCTTGTGGACGCTGCGTTCATGCCCGCAGGTGTAGATAGACAAGACGAGGATCTTTCATCGTAGGCTGCCTTCAGTTACCAGTTATGGTTGGTGAGCTCCAATCCTTCTGGAGCGCGTCGAGTCCGGATGCATATATGTTTGTATGATTTTCGTCCGTGGCATGTCGGGGGCCCCGTCCCGACTTATATACTTCGGTCGTGTTCATAGAGGCTTTGTAGACGCTTCTGTGTATAGCTTCGTTATGTTCTGTCGGTTGTTATATTGGCGTCGTGGGTCCCTTGGACTTATATTTATACATGATATTGCGCTCATATCTGGCCTTAGCCTTATTTTGTCACTCGAGACATAGAGAACACCAGTTATAAGTTGGTTCGCTCGGTTTTCGTGAGGTGCCGGGTGCCAATCACGCCTTGCCAAGGGTGGGGTGTGACAATAAGGTCGTAATTAACGGGGAAGGTAGCATCCATAATTACCCTAATAGCTCCATTCCAGGGATTGAAAGCACCCTTGAAGGTGCAAATTTCCATATGGTGGAAATAGCGGAGGCCTCTTATAAAGAGGTTACCCGCAAGCTCTAATGCCAGTTGTATACAAAATGATTACAAATATCATGCATCAAAACAGGTTTGAGCCGGGCCAGGTTTGGGAAAGAATTTACACGGCATAGTGGAGCTGATCCCTATCCCTAAAGATAAATTCTGTTTTATTCTAGGATATATTTCGCCAATGATAAGTACGCATCCGAAGCCAACCGGAAGAGAAGAAGCCCTCTAATTCTGCGCAAACTGATTCCAAGTTTATACTAGTCATTTCCAATGAAATGCCAATGCCTGATAAAGAAGGTCTGGAAGAAGGACAAGGGATGCTGTTCCAAGAGGAAGAATGCTTTGTGCTCTTGGAAGAATGCACTGAGGTGCCCACCATTCGTGATGGTGATCCGGGTGAGCAACTATCCAACTGGACCTCTACCCCAGTTCTGGTTCCTCAATAAAGATGATGAATTTAGATTTTTGAAAATCGATGTGAATCATCCAAGGCCCGTTTAGTTACCATTTACATTTTAATACCCCAGTGATGTTTTCAAAATGGAAATGACTCGATGTTGATCTGACTCAGGACCATAGTTTGTACTTCTTTTATTAAGTTAATAGAAGCCTTGATTTATCTGAAAAAAATGAACTCACGTTTCTTTATGTGTATAAATATTTTATCTAACTAATACTTTGCCTTGTTTTTTAGTAATAGTAATAAAAACACCATTAATGTCATGACATGTCATAGAACGATTGAATCGGGTGACATAGATGAGAAAGAATACGAGGAATACAATGAGGAAATGATGTTACCTGAAAGTCTCGTCGAAGAGTTGAACAATTTGAAAATGAAAAAAATCCCAATTTTGACGAGACAGAAGTGATTAATCTGGGAGATGACGAGTCGGTTAAAGAAACTAGGATAAGCGTGCATCTAGAGGCACCTCAGATAGTGGAATTGATAAAATTGCTAAAAGAATATGTGAACATCTTTGCCTGGTCCTACGCTGACATGCCCAGGTTAAGCACCAACATGGTAGCCCACAGGTTACCCATCAACCCAGGCTTTACCCCAGTGAAACAGAAAACCAGGAAATTCAAGCCAGATCTAAGTATCCAAATCAAAGACGGGGTGAAAAACAAATCAAATCTGGAGTGGTTGAGGTGACTTCGTACTCGACTTGGTTGGCCAATATTGTGCCGGTATTGAAAAAGGATGGAAAAATCAAAATATAGGTGGATTACCGGGACCTTAAGAAAGCAGTCTCAAAAATAATTTTTCGCTCCCGAACATCCACATACACATAGATAATAGAGCAAATCGTTTGTGGATTGCTACACGGGATATCACCAGATCCTAATGTGTGAAAAAGATGCGAAAAAATAGTTTTCATCACACCCTGAGGAGTATACGACTACCGAATAATGTCGTTCGGCCTCAAAAACACCGACACCACTTACATAAGAGCCACTACCACCATCTTCCATGACATGATCTATAAAAAAATTAAGGTTTACATGGACAATGTCATCATCAAATCAAATGTAACGACCAGTTAGGTTGTTTTGGTTATTTTCTTATTTTTACCTATTTTGCCCTTGTGGACCCGCCCCTTTGCTTGTTTTGGATTGCTGTGTGGTGGGTGTGGTCGGCACAATCCCCGAGGTAGTTAAAACCTCTAAAGTTGGAAAGTTTGCTAAGTTAACAGAATCCGTAAGTGTTTGGTCGACTTTAGGCATCATTGGGGGTAAAGGTGTCATTTTGGGAATTTCTTCAATTCCATTAGCTCCAGAATATCGAATATAGGCTGGTTGAGTATTTGGTTCATTTACTGAGGGTCTTGGGGGAATTTTATTCATTTGGTTGGAAAGTTGGTGTTTAGCCGTTCGGGGTTGACTTGGTTAAGGAGACCTCTTTTGGGAATTTCAAGTGCGCGTGTGCGTTTGTAGCGCGTTTTTACATGTGTCTGCATATTTAGTTTGTATCGAGGAGGTTCCGAGAGAGTCTTGGGATTTCTGGGTATGTGAGTCAAAAACCAGATTTTGCTGGTTCTGGTGTAGTCGCCCCTGCGAGCCTTTGTCCGCCCTTGCGGTGTCGCTCCTGCGGAAGGAGGCCCGCAGGCTCGAGATTTAGGAATTTTTGTTGGGTCTCGCCATTGCGAGGGCATGTTCGCAGAAACAGAGTCACCGCTGCATGGATTGGTCAGCAGGCGCACATCTCAGAGATATTTAAGTGACTTTCCCCCTGCGCGGATTGGTTCGCAGACGTGCACTCGCGGGTGTGAGAAAGTTACGCAGGTGTGCCATTCGCTGAACAGGTTTAGATATTTATTCCCCATTTCATTATTAGACCTCTCATTCACACATGTGGAGTTTGTGTGCTCGGCTAAGGGTGGTTTTTGAGAGATTCTTCAAGGTTCTTCAAGTGGGTAAGGTCCTAATCACTCCCTTATGATTATATCATCCAATATTATGGAAATTCATGCTAGAAATATTGATTTAGGAAGGGGAATTATGGGTTTTGAAACCCTAGCATAAGAGACTAAGATTCTTTCAATTGAGCATGAAAAAGATGATAATTTTGACTGATTTTTGAGTTATGGACTTTATAAATCTTGGGTAAACAGATTTTGGGATGAATTTCCTATTTTTCCCTTTGTTGCTCGGAATCCTAATTTGTGTGACTTTTTGGGTTTGGATTTAAAGAATGCCATTATGGGTATCAATGGATTCATATAACTTCCTGGAACACTAATTAGACCATATTGAAGCCGTTTTCCAAATAAAATTATGAAATTGACCTTTGGGGTTTAGAACGGTGTCTATGGGTGGACTTTTTGGACCCAGATCTTCTATAAGGTAACATGGACATTGTTTGTCTCGTATTCTTACGCTTAACCTGTATTTGAGCAGATTGAATTGTTCGGAAGCTCCACGGGAGGACAAGGCTTTGCTGTGATTTGGCTGGACTTCTTACTAGGCATGTTGAGAATATAAACTCTAACTTAAGCATCGTGGTTGATAAAATTGAACTAAATAAGATGGTGTAACAGGGTTAATAAGGGGGTCCTGATACTCGTGAGGTGACGTACGATTGTATCGGGTACTGGTGACATGTTATGGGAACGTGTGTAATTTAAATTATATAGTTGGTCTGAATGCCATGTTTTGGGCACTAGTTGGTAGATAGTATGATCATATGGATATGTGAGTGGGGTATGAAGCCCGTATTTTCTGTCTCTTTGATTGTGAGTCTGTCTTGTCTGATATGTGTGGTACTCATCACTCTTAGATGATCGTCGAAAATGGAAAAGAAGCTAAGATAATGTCCTTATTGCGTAATTGGCTAAATAGAGGCCCTTTGCAGCTTATAATGAATAAAGATGAGATCTTTTACTTTATCTATTGGCTTCTTGTCATTGCGCATGTTATAATCATGCCTTATTTTCTATCTCATGCATTATATATATTTGACTATACATACGTGGGTCCGCGGGGAAATGTTTCCGGACGGAGTGATGAAGTTATCTTGAGACAGAACCTTATTGTGTATTAGAGGTTAAAGGTAGGACCTTTGTGATTATGAGAACTTGAAAAAGGGAATCTTGTGTGTATTCCGACTTCTTATCGTGATGCATGACATATCTTGGCTTATTATATATCTCCTGCATACTTATCATGACTAAAAGTAAGGTCCTTTACTGTATGCATTGGTTTCTTGTTGTTGAGCATATTATATTCATATTTACATAGCATCTCATATGCATTGATGACACTAATGAAAGGTCCAAAGGGAAATGATTCCGGACGAAGTGATGATGATTATGCTAGTTGACAGGTATATGAGCCTAAGAGGCTGAGATATTATATGTGGAAAACCGTGACCTGAGGGTGCTACCGGAGCGGTCCGTGATCCGATGATTTTTTGAAGCGGTGGTATATGGACCTCGCGAGTCCCCCATGGGTCACAATTCGTTCATATTTGAACGTGTGTATACCGGGTGATGGAAAGGCCTTGCATTGCACGGCATTACATGAATTTGCAGTTTATATTATATCATTCATTCTATCTCGTTGTTATTATTATAGTTTGAGTAAGTTGATGGTCTATTATGACTTGATTGTGGTTTGGATTGCCTTTTTGGCTTGGGATGACTAACGGACTAAGGACTTAGATGCTTATTTGATCTCTTAATAGACCAAGGACTTAGATGCTTATTTGCTTACCTGATGTGCTTATGGATTAGGAGCTTCACATAGGCTTAAACTGAGATTATTATGGCTTGATATATTATTATTATTATTATTATTATTATTATTATTATTATTATTATTATTATTATTATTATTATTATTATTATTATTATTATTATTATTATTATTATTATTGTTGTTGTTGTTGTTGTTGTTGTTGTTGTTGTTGTTGTTGTTGTTGTTGTTGTTGTTGTTGTTGTTGTTGTTGTTGTTGTTGTTGTTGTTGTTGTTGTTGTGTACTAATAGCGGTTAAGTGTGGAAGTAGTAATCGTAGGCCAGCCCTAATCTTTGTTTTCGTTAGAGTCGATCCACGATGCTGTTGAGTACACGTTGTTCCCTGTACTCATGCTACACTTGCTGCACTCTTTTTGTATGCAGATTCTATTCCCAGTACGAGCAAATTTTGAGATGCTGCTGATCGTTGCTATGGTTATCTGGATGTTTCGGGTGAGCCATCATTGATTTCATGGCATCGAATTTTCTTCACTTACCTTTAATGTTGTCTTTTATTTCGGAAAACTTATGTATTTTTCGAATTTATGCCTAGACTTATACTTCATTTAGTCGTTCTTTTACTAGTGACACCAGATTCGGGGATGGATGTACTTTTATTTCCATATTTTATGATATTAACAATTATTAATACTTGAATGATTTCTTTTCTGCTTTAATTCCTTTATTGAATTGTTCTATCGGGTTGTGAATAACTTACTAACTTGGTGGGAGTTAGTGCCTTCACGACTTATCAAATAGGGTCGTGACAGATTAGTATTAGAGCTTTAGGTTAATCGGTCTCACAAGTACAAGAACAATGTCTACAATGTCTAGTAGAGTCTCGATGAACGGTACAAGGATGTCTGTATTTATCTTCGAGAGGCTATGGGACACTGAGAAAAATGGTATTACTACATTCCTTATCGTGCATATTTGATTTTGGTAAGGTCTAAGCTTCATTGTTCCAATCTCTCACTAATAGCGAGGACATGTTTTCGGGTTCGGGCATGAGCGACGGAACGTGACGTAGCGTCGTATAGTACGAGGTGTGTCACCTTGACAAGGACTTTGGATACTTTTTTTAGGTCGGTATATTCATGGGCTAGGATCGTAGAGCTTATCATTTTTTAAGGGGATTTTGGCAAGGAAATCGGTATGAGCTATATGAGGACGTTGGTGGGAATTCATGTGTAATAGTAGTCAAGGATCGCCCTTCAGGTTATGGAATACTTCGATGGTGATTGAGAGTTGCACCAGCGGGGATTAACTTCGTTGATGACCAAGGTTGGTCGGTATTTTCTAGTTGAAGGACTTCTTGAGGAATGGTATATGTGTTGCGTTAGAATTAGAGGGGCTTTCAGTTTTAAGGGTCAAGTTGGGAAAGTGAAACTTTCAAACGCTCAGGAATGTGGTTTGCTACGGCATCCATGATTGGCTTAGCTATTTTTCAAAGAGTTATGGTATTTTGATCTACCCTACGAGTGGGTTTGGGTGACTCTTGGTTGGTATCGATAAAAGTGGTTTTTATAGGATATGGAAACAGAGGATTTAAGAAAAAGGCATTTTATTTATCAGCTTTGGAGAATTAAGATTCATAAGACTTGAAATTGAAGTAACACGACTATTTGAATCATGATTGGGATGTGATGTCCTTATATTAGATCTTTCAAAAAGGGTGTAAAGTGATAGGTTGATTGAGGAATTCTATGGATGATTTGACTTAGTGTGTGGCAAATGCCAGCGGAACTTTGTGTATGAGGGTTGATGAGAAGGCAACTGGTGTAGCACTAATATAGGTAATTTCGTGGCATCTTTGAATGGACAAGCGAGAATTGATCGTCAAGAAAGAATCTTTACGGTTGGTAGTTGGAGTCATAATTTTGAGAAAAGACTATGTTCGCAGCAGTAGACGGAGTCCAAGTGTTAATGGTTAGATTAGTATGGTCGATTATTCCTAATATGGATGACTAGAGGGTAACCGTGCGGGGTAAGGCACAAGGATTGTGAGATTGATACTCTTGGATTTGCTAAAAGGCGTAATAAGGCACATGAACGGTGAAGCTAGGGCCATAGGCCTTTTCTTGGAATGATCAGTTGATTTTACAGAATTGGTACAACAAGATAAACAATGTATTAGTGTGCATAGTATAATATTTGAAGGGTTAAGAGAATCTGTATGGTGAGTGTTGACTCAATGATTTTAGCTCGTTGGTACGAGACTGTGGGAATTGAGAATTGCACAATCAGCTTTGTATAAGATCAGTTGTTGACGGAGATGCTTAGAGTTGGCTCAGTACAAGCACAAATTATTTTTTTCTGGTCAGATGGAGTCGTGACTAGGACTCGGGGTATGTGACTACGTGATTTCTACGGTTTCCTGGTACTAGAAATGGTTTGGAAGATGAGAGAGGAAGATAAGTGAGATTAGAGTACCTTGCAGGTGCAGTTTGATAATGGATTACGACTTTAGATAGAGGATTGTGGCTACTACAATGATAATTATGGAATTGGCAGATTGCGTTCAGAGTTTTGGCTATAATCAAGTCGGGTATCTCGAGTGGAACTGGTCAAATGTAAAAGGATTAGACTTTCGAGCTAAGTTTGGAAGGTTCGACGAATAAGCGAGCAAGAGAATTGCTACTGACTTTGTGTTAAGATTTTCATGGTTGTTGGGAAAATTTTGATGTCACCTAGGTCGTGGTGAACCGTTAGACTAAGTTGGCTCATCTCAAACCGATTCAGACTATTTGTAATTCAGAGAAATTGGCTAGAATTTACATCTGAGAGTTGGTTCATTTGTTTAGGGAACACATTTCTATCACTTCAATCTTACTCCTCATTTCTGGCGTTCTATGCGGAAGGAGTTGGGTTCTTAGGTGGAGCTTAGTACAGCATTCCACCCTCAGTTTGATGACTTGTCCGAGCGGGCTATTCGGGCTATTGAGGATATGTCACGGACCTTCGTGATTGATTATGGTGGTGATTGGGGCTAGTTTTTGCCTTTTTTGGAGTTTTCTTACAACGACTATCATCATTTGAGACTCTATAGGGTAGGAGATGTCGATCTCTGGTTGGTTGGCTCGATACATTTGAGGTTAGACCTGGTCGTATAGACTTGTTACGGGATTTTCTTTGGACAAAGTAAGACATTTCAAGAAAGATTTCTCACAGCTTAGAGTAGGCAAAAGAGTTATGCAGATCGGAAACTTCGTGACTTGGATTTTATAGATATTGAGCTGGTTTTGTTGAAGGGTTCACTCTTGAAGGGGGTGATGAGGTTTGGGAAGAAGGGCAAGTTGAGATCTTAGTGCATTGGTCTTTTTGAGATTCGTCAGCGTATTGGTGAGGTAGCTTACGGGTTTGACTTTGCTCAAGGTTGTCGGATGTGCACCCTGTGTTTCGCATTTCCCTGTTCTAGAAGTACCATTCGGATGGCTGTCGTATGATTCAGCGAGTTTCGGTGTTGCTTGATCAAAATCTGACTTTTGAGGAAGGGCTGGTTGCTATTTTGGGTTTTCGGACTTATGGATTGGATATCCCTAACCTTTTCGGTAATTCTGGTATGTTCCCTTTACTTTCATGTTCGAGGACAAACATGTGTTTAAGTAGTGGATGATGCAACGACTCGATAGGTCGTTTTGGTTATTTTCTTATTTTTAACTTTTTTTTCTTTGTGAACCTGCCCCTTTGCTTGTTTTGGATTGCCATACGGTGGGTGTGGTTGGCACAATCCCCGAGGTAGTTGAAACCTCTTAAGTTGAAAAATTTTCTATGTTAAAATAATCTTTACGTGTTTGGTCGACTTTAGGCATCATCGGGGGTAATGATGTCATTTTAGAACATCGAATATAGGCTGGTTGAGTATTTGGTACAGTTCCCGAGGGTCTTGGGGGCATATTGGTCATTTGGTTGGAAAGTTGGTGTTTGGCCATTCGAGGTTGACTTGGTCAACGAGACCTCTTTTGGGAATTTCGAGTGCGCGTGTGAGTTCGTAGCGCGTTTTTACATGTGTCTGCATATTTAGTTTGTATCGGGGAGGTTCGGAGAGAGTCTCGGGATTTCGGGGTGTGTGAGTCAAAAACCAGATTTTACTGGTCCTGGTGTACTAGCCCCTGCGAGCCTTTGTCCGCCCCTGCGGTGTCGCTTCTGCAGAAGGAGGCCCGCAGGCATGAGATTTAGGAAATCTTGTTGGGTCTCGCCGTTGCGAGGGCATGTTCGCAGAAGCGGAGTCGCCCCTACGTGGATTGGTCCGCAGGCACGCATCTCTGAGATATTTAAGTGACTTTCCCCCTGCGCGGATTGGTCTGCAGGTGTGCACTCGCGGGTGCGAGAACGTTGCGCAGGTGCGCCATTCACTGAACAAAGCGAGATATTTATTTCGCATTTCATTATTAGACCTCTCATTCACATATTTGGAGTTTGGGAGCTCGGCTATGGTTGGTTTTTGAGAGATTCTTCAAGGTTCTTCAAGTGGGTAAGTTCCTAATCACTCCCTTATGATCATCCAATATTATGGAAATTCATGGTAGAAATCATGATTTAGGAAGGGGAATTGTGGGTTTTGAAACCCTAACTTAAGAGACTAAGATTCTTTCAATTGAGCATGAAAAAGATGATAATTTTGGCTGATTTTTGAGTTACGGACTCTATAAATCTTCCGTAAACAGATTTTGGGTTGAATTTTCTATTTAGCCCTTCGTGGCTCGGAATCCTATTTTGGGTGACTTTTTGCGTTTAGATTTAAAGAATGCCATTATAGGTATCAATGGATTCATATGACTTCCTAGAATATTAATTAGACTATATTGAAACCGTTTTCCAATAAAATTATGAAATTGACTTATGGGGTTTAGAACGGGGTCTATGGGTGGACTTTTTGGACCCAGATCTTCTATAAGGTAATATGGATATCGTTTGTTTTGTATTCTTACGCTTAATCTATATTTGAGCAAATTGGATTGTTCAAAAGTTCTACGGGAGGATAAGGCTTTGCTGTGATTTGGCTGGACTTCTTACCAGGCATGTTGAGACTGTAAACCCTAACTTAAGTGTCATGGTTGATAAAATTGAACTAAATAAGAGGGTGTAACGGGGTTAATAAGGGGGTCTCGATACTCGTGAGGTGACGAGCACTTGTATCGAGTGCCGGTGACATGTTATGGGAACTTGTGCAATTTAAGTTATATAGTTGGTCTGAATGCCATATTTTGGGCACTAGCTGGTAGATAGTATGATCCTATGGATCTGTGAGTAGGGTATAAAGCTCGTATTTTCTATCTATTTGATTGTGAGTCTGTCTTGTTTGATCCGTGTGGTACTCATCACTCCTAAATGCTTGTCGAAAATGGAAAAGAAGCTAAGATAATGTCCGTATTGCGTAATTGGCTAAAGATAGCCCCTTTACAGCTTATAATGAATAATGATGAGATCTTTCTTGTATCTATTGGCTTGTTGTCATTGTGCATGTTATTATCATGCCTTATTTTATATCTCATGTATTATATATATTTGAGGCTACATATGTGGGTCCGAGGGGAAATGTTTTCAGACGGAGTGATGAAGTTATCTTGAGACAGAACCTTATTGTGTATAAGAGGTTAAAGGTGGAGCCTTTGTGATTATGAGAACTTTAAAACGAGAATCTTTTGTGTATTCCGACTTCTTATCATGATGCATGACATATCCTGGCTTATTATATATCTCCTGCATACTTATCATGACTAAAAGTAAGGTCCTTTACTGTATGCATTGGTTTCTTGTTGTTGAGCATATCATATTCATATTTATCATGGCATCTCATATGCAAGTGATGATGTTTATGAGCCAATGGGCTAGTTGTTAGGTATATAAGCCTAAGGGGCTGATATATGATATGTGGAAAATCGTGATCCGAGGGTGCTACTGGAGCGGTCCGTGATCCGATGGTTTTCCGGAGCGGTGGTATATGGACCTCGCGAGTCCCCCATGGGTCACAATTCATTCATATTCGAACGTGTATATACCGGGTGATGAAAAGGCTATGCATTGCATTGCACGACATTACATGCATTTGCACTTTATATTATATGATTCATTCTATCTCGTTGTTGTTATTATGGTTTGAGTAAGTTGATGGTCTATAATGCCGTGATTGTGGTTTCGATTGCCTTTTTGGCTTGGGATGACTAACGGATTAAGGACTTAGGTGCTTATTTGATCTTTTGATAGACCAAGGACTTAGATGCTTATTTGGTTACCTGAAGTGCTTATGGATTAGGAGCTTCACATAGGCTTAAACTGAGACTATTACGGCTTGTTATATTATTATTATTGTGTACTAATGGCGGTTAAGTGTGAAAGTAGTAATCGTAGGCCAGCCCTCGTCTCCGTTTTTGTTAGGGTCGGTCAACGATGCTGCTGAGTACACGTTGTTCCCCGTATTCATGCCACATTTGCTGTACTCTTTTTGTGTGCAAACTCTATTCCCGGTATGAGCAGATTTCGAGATGCTGCTGATCGTTGTGATGGTTATCTGGACGATTCGGGGTGAGCCATCAGTGATTCCATGGCACCGGATTTTCTTCGGTTACCTTTAATGTTGTCTTTTATTTTGGACAACTTATGTATTTTCTGGATGTATGCCTAGACTTACACTTCATTTAATCGTTCTTGTACTAGTGACACCAGATTCGGGGATGAAATTCCATATTTTATTATATTAATGATTATTAATACTTGAATTATTTCTTTTCCGCTTTAATTCATTTATTAAAATATTCTATCGGGTTATGGATGTCTTACTAACTTGGTGGGAGTTAGTGCCTTCATGACTTATGAAATTAGGTCGTGACATTAAAAGAGAGCGTGGACCACCTCATGCATCTACAGAAGTTCTTTGACATACTCCGGAGGTACAAGTTGAAGCTGAACACGGTCAAGTGCGCGATTGGAGTGCCCGCCGAAAAATTACAACGATTTATAGTCCGCCAAAGGGGCATAGAGCTGGATCATTTCAAAATCAAGGCCATACCGGAGTTGCCTCCGCCGAGGACAAAGGAGGAGGTCATGAGCTTTACGGCAGGTTGAACTACATTGGCCGATTCATAGCTCAGTCTACAGTGATTTGTGAACCCTTAGTCAAACTACTGAAGAAAGATGCGCCAACGAAATAGACTGAAGATTTTCCATTCCACCAGTTTTAGTCCCCGTATACCGGGAAGCCCATTATTGCTATACCTGTCGGTATCATACAATGTTTTCGAAAGCGTGGTATGTAATGACCCGTTTGATCGTTTAGGCTTTTTGATGCTTTTACCCCTGTTGACCCTTCCCTTAGCTCCGTCAGAGCTTGTTCGACATGGGTAGCATGGTTCCCTAGGTGATTCATATTAGTTTTGAGGGAGTTAGTGGCTTAAAGTGAAAAATCATTGACCAATAGTTGACTTTTGGGTAAAATAACCTCTTTAGGAATTTTGTCAATTCCATGAGGCTCGGAGAGTCATTTATAACTTTGTGGGGTACTTGGTTCGGTTCTTGAGGCACTCGGGAGCGATTTGACTCTTTGGTTGGAAACTTGTCTTTAGGGTTTTGGGGGTTGATTGGGTCAAAATGATCTCCGTTGGAAATTCTGAGGGCACGGGTGAGTTTGTAGTGTCATTTTTAGTCAGTTTGCGTATTTGGTTTGTATTCGGGAGGTTCCGGATGAGTCTCGGGATTTTGGGGTGTTGGAGTCAAAAACTAGATTTTTCTGGTTTCAGCAGTTGCTGGTGTCCTTCTTCGCGATGGCAAAGAAGGCATCGCGGTCGTGCGCCTGAGAGAAGCAGGCCTTCGCGATCGCGTGGTGAGGTCCCGCGATCGCGTTGAGGCGTGTGTGTAAGTGGGTTAGTTGCGGTGCTTCGCGATTGCGGTCCATGGTCTCGCGATCACGATTGTTTGTCGGGGTGGGTCAGATTTTCCTCTTCGCGATCGCGTGGTCTCAGGCCACAATCGCGAAGGCGTCACTGTAGCAACAGTGGATTCCTAGAATCCGAGAGTTTATTCCTATTCCCAAATTCTAAGTTCTGGAGTTTGTTTTGGAGGATTTTTCAAGAGGCTTCTACTAATCTAAGCTTGGGGGTAAGTTTCTAATCCTAGTTTCATGTTTTTCATTTGATTCTTGCCATTATTTAGTAGTCGTAATCATGTTGGGTTGAGGATTAGAAATGTATAAACCCTAGGTTGAAATTGGGGGTTTTGGGATATTAATGAAAGTAAAGGCTTTATTGTGATTACAATTTCATGATATTAAGGATGGTGATTATCTAGACTTCGGGTAGCGTAATTTTACCTTTAATTTTCCATTTTAGCCTTGTGGGCTCGGGGTCACCTTTTTAGGGTTATTTTGGGATTTTTTTTGAAAGTGTGGCAAAATATATATCGTTAAATTCATAGTTTGATGTAGATCGTTTAATTGTTAGACTTTGAGTGTTCAGAAGCACTCCGGAAGGGGGAAAGCTCAAGTTTGACGATTCGAGGCTCGTGCTCGGCATCAAGGTATGTTATAGCTTACCCTTGTTAGATTTTGATTAGCGATTCGCATGTGATATGTAGCATTGACGGGGAAAGCATGATAGGCCTTCGGGCATGGTGTGGAGTGGTGATCCAATTAGGTTGATATGATTTCTGATTATGTGGGCTTTCACTATTATTTACGCAATTATTGACATGTGGTGTACTTGATTACGTGATTGTGGTGTTGTGGGATTGTTACACTTCGATTCTCGCATACGTTAAAATTTCATTTTAAGTCAGTTATCGTAGGTTCATATTGAGAATTAATTGGGGAGTTGAGGACTATGGGTACATCCCGGAGATATGTAAGTTCTTAAACATGTTTGGAAAAGAGTATGAAGGCTAGACGTTAAATGAATCGAAAAGAATATGTTTCGTTGGAAAATCGAAATAGGGAAATTTCACGGCTGGTTTCATGGTCCGTGGAATATTCCACGACCGTGAAAAGAAGGCAGCCACTACCGTGAAATGGTGGCAGTGGTGAGGGGCTACTGGAACAGTTTCACGGCCACTTTCACGGTCGTGAAAGTGTACCGTGAAATTGAGGCGGTGGAGATTTTGTTCCTTGACTATCTATTAAAGGGGCACGACTTGGGGCTCATATTTTCACCAAAATAGATCCTTATTGACCCTATAAGATCTCTCAAACACTCCAAATCATTCCAAAGCATTACAAGAGAAGATCAAGCTCTAAATCCACAACTAGTCCATAGAAAGTGGTTGTTCTTACTTCTACTTGAAGTTGTGGTGAATTTGGTCTTGAAGCTAGTTGTGTGAGTTGAAATTCTTCAAGTATAAGGTATGTTCTTCACTCTGTTACTTATGTTGAGTTGATTTGGAGGTGTAGTAAGTCTTAAAGGTGTAGAGAATCATGGTAGAAAAGGTCATAAAGTGTTGTATTGAAGTATTGGTTAAGGATTGATTATGAAGCAAGTTTTGGGATTAATTTGAGCCTAGTTTGCATATAATCTCTTGGCTATGGTATTGTTGATGTTGTTATTGATGTTTGGGAGTTGTCAATGATGTTAGCTCTATATTGGTAATCGGAGTTTACGGACCTTACGTCACTCCGATAGAGTCATAACATTTCTTTGAGCTCTCATGCATGCTTATATATATATCTATTTTCTGACACCGAGCCGCGCTATAGTCATCCTGGTAGGACACCTATTGTGCACACTACTTCAGTTGAGTACAGATAACACCGAGCATATAATGGCCGGGTACGGATAACATCGAGTCTTGTTATGGCCGGGTATGATATATATATATGTATGTATGAATTTTTTTTTTTTTTAAAAAGGAAATCATGCATGACATTCGCCTTAAGAGGCGTTCAGATGTACAGGTTATTTCTCTCTTACTTCCATATCTTTATTATGTTGTTCTTCATGCCTTACATACTCGGTACATTATTCGTACTGACGTCTTTTTATTCGTGGAAGCTGCGTTCGTGGACGCAAGTAGATAGGGAGACGTTTTAGACCCTCAGGCTGCCTTCTCAGCGCTTGTACAGGAGCACTCCACTTGTTTCGGAGTTGCAGTTCAGCTAAGTATGATTCTTTTGTGTACATTTGGGCATGGCGGGGTCTTATCCCGTCCTTATTATGTTATGCACTCCAGTAGAGGTTCGTAGATAGATATGTATAGTTAGATGTTTTGTGACCTTCTCGGCCCATATTTTGTTGTATTATGATTTTGATAGCCTTGTCAGCTTGTATACTTGGGTTTAGCTTGATGACGTGTATATATCTTTTGCGCTTGTGTCCCTTATAGTTCTGAATATCTATTAGTTAGCATATGGCCAACTCAGGTATGATTATGTGATGTATGTATGTCTTGTGGTGCTCGGTAGGTTAGCTCCGGGTGCCCGTTATGGCCCTCCGGTTGGGTTGTGACAAGGATGTGCTAGATGCATTGTAGTATTGGAATTGAATAGTTGATACGTTTCCATGATGGTCGATGATTCATGCAAGAATTGATTTGGGTTATGGTGCTTTGTGATCTCCATAGCATATTTATTGGCATTGATTGCATTTGATTTCTCATTCTTGCATTCATACATGATGGAAATGTTGTGGAAAATAGTTGATGAAAGAATTGTGGAATAGTTGGATGGAAAAGGTTATGGAAACGTTTGAAAAAGAAAGAAAAGTGAAAGATGAAAGTGACCTCTTGGCTTTGTGCGGAGTGGCTAGTATTGTGGTAAGTCACCTCTGGGCTTTGTGCGGAGTGACTAGTATATGGACTCCGCGGGTCCCCCATGGGTCATGACTATTGAGATGTCGATATTTCCATCCTTAGCATATGTGTACAGGTTTGAGTATCGGCCATTGCATTACACGGTATCCCATCTCATTGTATTGCACTTCTCATTATCACATCATACATTGATTCATTGGATTCGTTGGTATGTACTTATGTTGTAGCCTACGTGAGGAATTACTGAGGACTTAGGCAGATTTGTGGTATAGGAGCTCAACCTTAGGCTATGACTCGGTTTTGTGAAATTTTGTCACGATCCAAACTAGCTAAGTCGTGTGGGCACTTACCTTTCCCACCTCGGTAAGCGAACCCTCAACCCAACGATACTAAAAACGTAAATAAATAATTAAATAAGTGGAGGAAATAGAATCACGTAAGTGTTACGATAATAATATAGAAAAAGTGCGGAAATAAGGAAATACACCCCAGAGTCTGGTCTAATCCATACAAGAGCATCTAACTAGAAATATACAAGTCTGGAATATCAATAATACATCAAGTCTGAATATGTCTCAGAATGGAAAATAAGACATAAAATAAAGAAGAATCTTCAAGGCGGCTGACGTCTCGTGCTCACCCTGTAGACTCTAAGCAACTCTCGAAGCGACTATCAGCCACGAGAAATAAAAGTAGATCCAACCTGGAATTCTGCATTCATAAAAGAATGCAACAAGTGCGAGTCGAAGACAAAACCACAAGATCGGTAGGTATCATAGGCCGACTAAGTTTAGCCAACATAATCCAGACAATAAAGTAAGATAAGCAGATAAATCAACAAGTATAAGTCAAATACAGGTCAGAACCAAGTACACGTCATCACTTAGGTTGTAGCATCTAAACCCAAGTGTGCCAAGTCTCAATATATCCAATCCGAATCCAAATAACACAAGTGATTCACCAGATCATCACGATATAAGCCATAATGCACTGCAATGCAATAATGTATAATTGCAAATGCAATGCAATGCTGTGTACACATGTACTCTTGATGAAAGTATCAATGTCTTGGTAGCACAACCCATGGGGGACCCGCGAAGTCCATGTACCACTCGTTTCAGATCTTTGCCCAACAGTAACGAGCCTTTATATCTTTGCCCACGGAGGATATTTATCAGCACAACCCATGGGGGACCCGCGGAGTCCATGTACCTCATGGTCCGGTAACAAGATGGATTCAGCTACCACACAACCACGATTCCGGGACAGCCATCGGATATCGAACCTCACGTCACTCTCATCCAAACTGAGCCCACCTCATCACAGTGTTTCCTCGAGTATCATCAATGTATCAACAGTATATCATGAAGGATGAGAATGCGTGCAATGTATGAGTTCAACATCAATGATCAGATCAAATATCACAAGTACCAAGCATTGGTACGCTAACAATATCATGACAAGACTACACAAGTCATATAGAACACTATCCTCGTATCAAATGTCAACAAGTAAAATACTACCATATCATGATCAAGATGTATCAATAGTCTCTAATATCTACTATCATCAAGTGGCATCGAACCAACAACAATAGAACAAATCAAATCGCAACACAACGGGGTGGCTAACCCCAATCACACAACAGGGCCTAACCTAAGACAATATCCAACCCAACTTCATACCCGAAGGTTTACATGCTTTCTCTGACAATATCATCTAAATATATGCTTCGCTAAACGAAGTCTCGCCATAGGGTAAGCCATAACCTACCTGGAAGGCCGAACAACAATAACACCAACAATCACTCTTTAGCCCTTCCTTTCCTTTCCTTTGAGCCTCGAGATCAAGAAAGTCTAAGCATATTCGAATCATGGAATTAGAATCAAAGAGAACATCAAAACAAACCCTACTTCTATCAAGACCCAAATCCCCAACCCATAGAATAGAGTTTATGAACTAGAAGGCGAAATTAGGGATCTAAAGGTCCCAACATGAAATTAAACCTCTAGGTGAACAATTCCCATCAATAGCAAGCTAGAATAATCAACAATTTACTTAATTTCGGATTCTAGGCAAAATCCTCAAATTTGGGTATAAACCCTAACTTTCAATCCACAAATTAGCCTCTAATTAGGGAGAAGTTATGAAATAAAGGATTCTATCATCAAATCAAGGCTTAAAGAAGCTAACCCAACCAACAAATCATGATTTAGAAGCCTAGAAAGAATATTCGTTAAACCCTCTTTTAATCTTCCATCACTTAATGAACTAACAAGGTAAATGGATTCTAAGATGATTAGGGTAATGGAATAGCAAAGAGATTAAAATGACTTACCACCAAGAATCATCTCCATGAATATTGTAGAATTGCTCCCAAAAGCTCAATTTTCGAAATAGAAATAAATAAGGCACTAAGGATTTTTAATACACAATTAATGAAATAACCAGGCCCGATACCGTTACAGCGACTACGGGACCGCTGCGGCAGTCCCGCGTCAGTGACAAATCAGACCGCCACGATAGTCATCACAAAAAAACACTTGGCCGCCCCAGCGGCATGGCAACCGCTATAGCAGTGCCGCTGGTGCGACACTGGTGCCGCCATGACGGGCACCAGTACCAGATTTTCCAAAATAATCCCAACTTAATGCCGAAATCCCGACTAATACCCGAGGCCATCTGGTCACAAACCACATACACAGACACACACAAAACACTCTATGAACGCGCCCGTGGCCTCGAAATTCCCAACGGAGATCTCGTTGACCGAGTCAACCCTCGATACCTCAATTCCAACTTCCCGACCTAAGTCCCAAAATGCACCCGAGTGCATTGGGAATCGAACCAGATATGCACATAAGTTTTAAATGATCATCCGGACCTCTCGAAATCGACGAATTTTCGTAAAAAGATTTGTTTATCCAAAAGTCAACTTTGAATCAACTCTTTTTTGCTTAAAGCCAATTTCCCCAAAAAGTCACCAAAATCAACCCCGAACACCTCGGGAAGCATGTCAATGGGTCCCCTCGGGTCAAAAGTGAGCTAACCATGCTCGGAAAAGGGTTAAAAGGGTAGAAATGCAATAACGACCAAACGAGTTGTTACATAAGATACCAATTAAACAATCGCTCATCCTCGAGCAACAAAAAAAAGAACAGGGAAAATACCTGAACTCGCAACAACTGGGGATATCTTAACACATATCGGGCTTTTATTACTGGGAATGATTCTCATCGAACAAAGCTGAACCCCAACGAATGACATAGGAACCGTTAGAAAGGCACTTCCCTAACATAGAAGCATGGAAGACCGAATGAACACCTGACCGGCTTGGTGAAAACTAACTCATAGAACAAAGGGTCCAACAACAGGTAATCCCAAACAGGACAAAGCACCTCGACTCACTTACCAGTCACAACTCTCTAAACTTAGCTCAAGCTCCAATTTTTTTATCTCCATATTCGGATTTCCCTCACAACTGATTCTCGACTAAACCAATTGCTTTACTCAAATTCTCTGATTTGATAAAACTGCAACTCTGAACGCAATCAATAGGTCCCACAACTACTTCCCAAACCAATGCTCCTCTAAAACATGGTCACAACCATTGCCCATTCTAAATCGATGAAATACTTTGATTCCGCTAACCTTCCTTTCGCACTTACTAGAGTCGTTTCTCGTACCGCGATTCCTTAGAAACATATGAACACTCATACCAAAATTCTGAACCTATAAGTTACTCTCGCCAGAAAGAATCCTTGATTCATCTGCGATGTCTATGAAATTCCATCAAAACTAATCTTACCGGTAGCCAACTTGGCCAGTTGTAAATCTTCTTAAACCTTCAAATCACAATACAAGAACCATACTACTGAATATCTCATCGAGCAAATAACTGATCACTATAGAGACCTCTCGCACAACAGTTCCTCCTTAAATATGTACTAGGCTCATTGTATACCCTCATTCTGTCCCAAATAACTGTTCTAAAAAAGTATCGTCAAATCCACAGAAAAATCATGACAAAGCTTGATAAATCTGTCATACCTCAACTTTGAGTCGAAACGCATCGAATCTTTAAATATCTTACTGGAAGTACACCCATAGACCATTAAGCTTAATTTGAACCATGCTGACCCTAAATGAATGCACATCTCTCGGATATCACCAATAGTCGTTTGAACTGACTACGAATTCCTGAAACAATCACAAGATCGCACCTCTGTGGCGGTCAATTCTAATCTTTTCCTCACGTATCACAAATCATGTCTATCACTTTCGAATCCACAAGTTAAATCTTATCCAAGTTATTGTTAAATCCTATCCAAGTTATCAACTTGGTACCGAAGAGCTATACCTTACGATTTCAATCTTCATGTTTCTCAACCTTTACCTGATTCGCAAATCCGATACAGCCCAAAGTTTTTGACGCAAAACCTAAAGCCTCATATAGTAAATATATAACCATCAAACCTCTCATAGTATCACTGATATGCTCATAAATTCTCTGAAAGTATTCAACCTTACACTGCTGCTCTAAATCTCACGCAATTACCCCTAAGTCCTTAATAACCAAAAGCGATTACCTAAACTGTCCAGTCAATATTACTTGCAATCATACTGAATTACCACGAGTAGGGTCCCACCCTGAAAATATAACTCTAGCCTCACATAATAGGAACTCCACAATCCTTCTCTTAAAGCACGCTAACTCATCCACTGTAAAAGGTCACAAAACTTATCCGACGGTGTACCACCAAGCCACTTTTTATAAATCTCAACAAGTCGATTCACTAAAATTTGCTTCTCACTAGTCGCGGATCATGAACCTCACGAAATTCTTTCATATCACATAGTCCATCCCTGAAGATTTCCTTTTTAAGTTCACGCAATGAACACGTCTCAACTGGAATATGCAAGAAGACAACACCACAATCCATATTGACCCAAGAAATCCCCAGGATGTACCCTTTTTCTTATCAATTCACAAATAACTATATCTTTTCTCGACTAGTCAATTCCCAATTTTCTAAGCACTTCACGATCATCGACACCGTAATCAATCCTCGAATCCACTCCATCGAATACCATATAATTGTAAATCTTGCTAACTAGCCAAATTATTCCTGGAGATAGGATCGTACCACACACTCTGCACCTTAGCATTTCCTTAACGCTTACCACTCTGAACTGAACGCTTTCTAAATCCGGCACATCACATAACAGTATCACT
Organism: Lycium ferocissimum; assembly: GCF_029784015.1. NCBI lineage: Eukaryota > Viridiplantae > Streptophyta > Magnoliopsida > Solanales > Solanaceae > Lycium > Lycium ferocissimum. The sequence continues at coordinate 19,902,430 of NC_081344.1, forward strand.
AATACCCTTATGTATCCCACTAAATCATCCTTGCCCGAATTGCCTCACTCAATTTTTGAAATGTATACCGAACTTAACTCAGTTAACCCATCATCATTTATTCTATCATTTCAAGTAGCCAGGTTTACTAATCCCTTACTCAAATCCTTAATGTTACTAGTCCTCGAAGAATCACCTCAATTATCAAATCTGAATACCTCTAACCACTTGCACAATTATCCCTTTTTATTCAATCATCCAAGCCGAGTAATAATACAACTAGTAGGGGGATCTAGCCAATTTTTTTTTTCACAATGAGTACAAGGTTCCCAACCTTAGTCCACCACTAATCTCTATTAGTCTATGACATAACCAAACATACAACCCATCCATAAACTCTTAAGCCCACTCTACACTGTCCAATCACAACCAAGTTCCCACCTCACTAACTCTTGCTTCAATGATTTCCTTTCGTCCCTTAACCTCGTAGACACCAATCAAGCTTATCGGTCACACCCCTTACTGTACATCATGATATAATATTCCCGCAATCCAACATGACTCAAGTACCCATATTACCTCATCTCAAGTCTTATGAACCTTAATTCCCTGAACCCGATAACAAGACGCCTCATCGCAATCCTTCAGTTCCCATATTTCATTTCAAATCACTCTATCACTATCAACTAACAACGCTCAAATCCACTCGATCCTCTAAACAAATCATTCATCTGAGTATAACGAACCACAAACAATATCAATACCTCTCCTCAAATCGAAGTGAAAAAACTAGTAACTCCTCAGAAGTGTACAACCTAATCAAATTTACCGATCGAACGATGTGCCCATTGCATTCACTTAATAACCGAGTAGTCCTTTAGCATCAACGAGCTTATATCAAGAATAACCTTTAGCACCAATCGCAACCTTATCTTGACAACCATGTCAGATACTAATTTTTCCCTTCTCAATCTCTCGAAAAGTACTCATGTCCAAGATATTCTATGAAGTCTCACTTCACTACGCGCTTCTCTCAAAAGTCTTCCTTCATGTCTTTAATGTCAACTTCTTTTCTTTATTACCCGTAATCACAATACGTTACCCACATTTGATGGTCACCACCAAACTTACACTTGTTCTCACATACCAAAGTCCAGTACCCTACCGTTACTGAATCGTCGACCCACCATTGGTTCACCAGTGTCACGCACACTATCATAAAGCCTTGAGGAAGCTGAAGTCAAACCGATCATATCATCGAGCAACCCACTATTGTTAAGCCTTCAATGCACCATGTCACTTCCGAGCAACCCAATGCTAAATCATGGAGACCCTCTAGCCCTCTGAACTATCTTTCTCATTTCTCACGAACTCTCACAATAAATGAGTCTAATCGCGACTCCACATAACAACCGAGTCTAATCGCGACTCCACACAATCGAATCCTCAGGCCATAACTAGAGACTAAACTGGATCACGCGTCCGAATCAGGATAACACATCTCGTACCATTCCACAACACATCATAGATCAACCATTCGCATAAGAATTTAGGGACGAGTGTCCACTTCCGTTGTTGATTAAGATAAGAAAGTTCAGATACCAATTGGGATCGACTAGATACCAATTTGAATAAAGTCGCACGAAAGAATGAAAGAAAGTGAGATTTCCTAAATGTCCTATAGCCTCTCGCAGATAAGTATGGAGCTTATCGTACCGATCTACGAGACTCTACTAGACACACTCTTGTATTATAGACCGGGTAACCTAGGGCTCTGATACCAACTTGTCACAACCCAATCTAGCTAAATCGTGCGGGCACTTACCTTTCCCACCTTGGTAAGTGAACCCTTAACCGAACGATAGTAAAAACATAAATAAATAATTAAATAAGTGGAGGAAATAGAATCACGTAAGTCTTACGATAATAATATAGAAAAAGGGCCGAAATAAGGAAATAGACCCCAGAGTCTGGTCTAATCCATACAAGAGCATCTAACTAGAAGTATATAAGTCTGGAATATCAATAATACATCAAGTCTGTATATGTCTCAGAACGGAAAATAAGACATAAAATAAAGAAGAATCTTTAAGGCAGCGGACGCCTCGTGCTCACCCTGTAGACTCTAAGCAACTCTTGGAGCGACTATCAGCCACGAGAAATAGAAGTAGATCCAACCTGAAATTTTGCATTCATAAAAGAATGCAGCAAGTGCAGGTCAATACAAAACCACAGTACAGGTGGGTATCATAGGCCGACTAAGTTTAGCTAACATAATCCAGACAACAAAGTAAGATAAGGAGATAAATCAACAAGTATAATTCAAACACAGGTCAGAACCAAGTACACGCCATCACTTAGGGTGTAGCATCTAAACCCAAGTGTGCTAAGTCTCAATATATCCAATCCGAATCCAAATAACACAAGTGAATCACCAGACCATCAAGATATAAGCCATAATGCAATGCAATGCAATAATGTATGAATGCAAATGCAATGCAATGCTGTTTACACATGTACTCCAGACGAAAGTATCAACGTCTTAGTAGCACAACCCATAGGGGACCCGTGAAGTTCATGTACCACTCGTTTCGGATCATTACCCAATTATAATGAGACTTTAGATCTTTTCCCACGAAGGATATTTATCAAAGACAACCCATGGGGGACCCGCGGAGTCCATGTACCTCATGGTCTGGCGACAAGCTGGATTCCGCTACCACATAACCACGATTTCGGGACAACCATCGGATATCGAACCTCACATCACTCTCATCCAAACTGAGCCCAGCTCATCAAAGTGTTTCCTCGAGTATCATCAATGTATCAACAGTATATCATGAAGGATGAGAAGACGTGCAATGTATGAGTTTAACATCAATGATCAGATCAAATATCACAAGTACCAATCATGGGTACGCCAACAATATCATGAAAAGACTACACAAGTCATAGAGAACACTATCCTCATTTCAAACATCAACAAGTAAGATACTACCATATCATGATCAAGATGTATCAATAGTCTCCAATATCTACTATCATCAAGTGGCATCGAACCAGCAATAATAGAACAAATATAATCACAACACAATGGATGGCTAACCCCAATAACACAACAGGGCCTAACTTAAGACAATATCTAACCCAACTTCATACCCGAAAGTTTATATGCTTTCTCCGATAATATCATCTAAATATATGCTTCGCTAAACGAAGTCTCACTATAGGGTAAGCCATAACCTACCTGGAAGGCCGAACAACAATAACACCAACAATCATTCCTTAGCCTTTCCTTTCCTTTGAGACTCTAGATCAAGAAAGTCTAAGCATATTCGAATCATAGAATTAGAATCAAGGAGAACATCAAAACAAACCCTACTTCTATCAAGACCCAAATACCCAACCCATGGAATAGAATTTATGAACTAGAAGTGCGAAATTAGGGATCTAAAGGTCCCAACATGAAATTAAACCTCTAGGTGATCAATTCCCATCTATAGCAAGCTAGAATAATCAACAATTTACTCAATTTCGGATTCTAGGAAAAATCCTCAAATTTGGGTATAAACCCTAACTTCTAATCCACAAATTAGCCTCTAATTAGGAAGAAGTTATGAAATAAAGGATTCTATCATCAAATCAAGGCTTAAAGAAGCTAACCCAACCAACAAATCATGATTTAGAAGCCTAGAAAGAATATTCATTAAACTTTCTTTTAATCTTCCATTACTTAATGAACTGACAAGGTAAAGAGATTCTTAGATGATTAGGGTAATGGAATAGCAAAGAGATTAAAAGGATTTACCACCAAGAATCTTCTCCAAGAATACTCTAGAATTTCTCCCAAAAGCTCAATTTTCAGAATAGAAATAAATGAGGCACTAAGGATTTTTAATACACAATTAATGAAATAACCCGACCCGATATCGTTACAGCGACTACGGGACCGTTGCGGCGGTCCCGCCTCGGCTACAAATTAAACCGCCATGACAGTCATCACTAAAAAACACATGGCGCCCCAGCGGCATAGCAACCGCTATAGCGGTGCCGCTGGTGCGACATTGTTGCTGTCGTGGCGGGCACTTGTACCAGATTTTCAAAAATAATCCCAACTTTACCCCGAAATGTCGACTAATACTCGAGGCTATCTGGTCACAAACCACATGCACAGGCACACACAAAAATACGCTACAAATGCACCCAACGATGCCTCAATTCCAACTTCCCGACCCAAGTCTCGAAATGCACCCGAGTGCATTGGGAATCAAACCAGATATACACACAAGTTCTAATGACCATCCAGACCTCTCGAAATCGACAAATTTATGAAAAATGGTCCGTTTATCCAAAAGTCAACTTTGAATCAACTCTTTTTCGCTTAAAGCCAATTTTCCCAAAAAGTCACCAAAATCAACCCTGAACACCTCGAGAAGCATGTCAATGGTCCCTTTGGGTCAAAAGTGAGCTAATCAAGCTCGGAAAAAGGTCAAAAGGGTCGGAACTGCAATAACGACCAAACGGGTCATTACAAATTTTTGTAACTCTTGATGGTTATTGTTTGTCTATCTGTTTGACTTGTTGATTTTGTGTTTCTTTATGCATGAACTAATCTTAGTCAGCCTATGATGCTTATTAATACATGTGTGGACTAATACTACTCTTGCTGCACTTTTTCTGAGTACAGAGTTTGAGGCAGGACCTTCATCAAGACCTCGTTTCTAGCCTTAAGGCTATTCTGCTGAGATTCTGAGGGTAAGCTACCTACCAGTGTGTAGCCCTGGAATCTATCATTTATTGTCTATTACTCATTCCACTAGATAGTGTTCCTTATGTATTCAGACTGATTTATTATTCCTAGACATGATTTGGATAGTTGCTTTTGTACTGTGACTTCATTCCTTGGGAGATATATTATGACTTAGTATTATCCGCACATTCAGTATATATGATATGACTTAGACTTATTATCGATTGTTAGTATAATTTATGCTGATTCGTAAATTGATTAAGTAAATGGTTTAAGGGATGGTTCGCCCGCCAAGAGGTTAGTGTGGGTGCCATCATGACCCTTGATTTGTGTTGTGACATTTTAGGGAAACATGTCGAGACTAGAAAGAAAAAAGGAGTCATCTACTTCCTAAGCAACAAAATCACAGCCTGCGAAGCATGATACACCCTAGAGGAAAAGATGTGTTGCGCTCTGACGTGGGTGGCCCAGAATCTAAGGCACTACTTATTGTCGTACACCACTCACCTCATCCCCAGGTTAGATCCGCTGAAGTACATCTTCTGCCAACCCATGCCTATAGGGAAGTTGGCCAAATGGAAATTGCTGTTAAGTGAATTCAACATTGTATACGTGACCTTGAAAGCCTTCAAAGGTCAAGCATTGGCCGGCCACCTTGTGGAAAACCTGATCGATATAGAATTCGAACCACTAAGAACCTACTTTCCTGACGATGAGGTATTAATGGTGGACGAAGGCATAGTTGAGCCTTATTCAAGATGGATAATGTTATTTGATGGTGCAGTAAATTGTAAAAGTTCTAGGAATGGAGCGATGTTGGTGTCAGAGTCGGGACAACATTACCCGATGGCCGCAAAACTCAAGTTCTGATGCACCAATGATATGGCAGAGTACGAGTCCTCTATCCTAGGACTTTGAATGGCCCTCGACATGGATATACAAGAGTTGATAATATGAAATTCAGATCTTCTAACTCATCATGTGCAAGGAGAATGGGCCACAACGAACGCCAAGATCCTACCATATGTAAATCTCGCAAAAAGATTATGCAGAAGGTTCAAGAAGATCAAATTCAAGCTTACACCAAGGGCATATAATGAATTTGCCGATGATCTCGCTACCTAGCATCCATGGTACAACATTCGAAAAGGAGCCACATCGATCCACTTGAGATAAGAGTGAAAGAAGAACATGCTTACTGTTCTTATGTGGAAGCAGAACTAGACGGCAAGCCATGGTATGTCGATATAAAATTGTATTTGGAGAAGGGAGATTATCCGGAGAACATTATGAGAAATCAAAAGAAAACAATCCAAAGAATGGCCAGCGGATTCTTCCTGAACAAAGAGGTACTCTACAAAAGAACCCCTAATCTCGGGTTACTCAGATGCATGGATGTCGTAAAAGCTATAAAACTGCTTGAAGAAGTGCACACTGGGATATGTGGACCTACATGAATGGGTTCGTCCTGGCCAAAAAGATCCTACAAGCAGGTTACTTCTAGATGACAATGGAAACAGATTGTAGTAGATTCGTCGTAACCAGTCCCTTGATTGGCGGCCGCGACTGCCCTATCCTTTTTATTTTTTGATTCCCAGACAAAGGTTCACCAATGCCAGATCACGGAGATCTGATCAGAGTCCTACCGAGTGAACTTAATTCAATGAGTTCGCCCTGGCCTTTCGTCGCTTGGGGCATAAATGTCATTGGACCCATTGAGTGGGTCGCATCCAATAGGCATCGATTCATTTTGGGAGCCATATATTACTTCACCAAATGGGTAGAAGCCACGTCACACAAGTTCGTAACCAAGAAGGTGGTAGCCGACTTCGTACGTAACAACATCATCTGCCGATTTGACATACCAGGATCCATTATAACAGATAATGGGGAAAATTTGAACAACCACTTGATGAAGGATATTTGCGAGCAATTTCGGATCACTCACTGGAATTCCACTGCCTACCAGCCACAAATGAATGGAGCTATTGAAGCAGCCAATAAGAACACTAAGAGAATACTGAGAAAGATGACAGAAAACTAAAAATGTTGGCACGAAAGTTGCGCTACGCTTTGTTAAGATACCGGATGACGATTCAAACTTCAACAAGAAAACCCCGTACTTGGCCTTGCCGATACATACAATTCGCCTTGATCGATGAAAAAAGTATGATCGTCGTATGGCACGACCAATTGTATCAACAAAGAATGATCCGTGTCTTCAACAACAGGGTTAGAGCCCAACTTTTCTAGATAGGGAAATTAGTACTCAAGCGCGTGTTTCTGCACCAAGGCGAGTACAAAAAAAGTTCGCATCAAACTGGCAAGGTCCATACGTTGATCGTAAGGTACTCCCTGGAGGAGCATTGATCCTAGCAGAAATGGACAGCCAAAGTGGCCCAAAGCAATCAACTCAGGTGCAGTATGAAATACTATGCTTAGGAGATGCATTTCAAATTATAATCACATCCTTTGTTTGTAAGCTCTACAGTTGACCTATCTCTTACGACAGAGATACGTAGAAAAATCCACACCGGATTTGGTCTCCTTTATAATAGAAAAACCAAATGATATTCCTTGTAACATGACTACGCGATGACTTGATGTCCCAAAGTGAGATACGTAGGCAGTCCATGTAGGACTCGGCCTCATTATTAGAGAAAAAACCACTATTCTCCGTATCCGAACTACGTTCGACCTGATTTCTATCACACAGGATTTTTAGGTGCTCCCCGAGCTTATGGTACCAATCAGAAAACCCAAGAAACCCTTAGGAAGCCACAGAGGCAGAATTTTTGAGATCTTCACAAGACTCGGCACGAGAGTCAGCCGACATAGTCTCTACTAGAGGCAGAATTTTTGATAAGGATCTCAAAAATTCCTTCAACAAGATTCGGTGCAAGGGTTCGCCGACACAGTTTCTACTGGGACAGAATTTTTGAGAAGATCTCAAAATTTCTTCAATAAGACTCGGCATGAGAGTCAGCCGACACAGTTTCAATTGGGGTAGAATTTTTTAGAAGGATCTCAAAAATTCCTTCAACAAGAATCAGTGCAAGGGTTCCCCGACAAAATTTCAACTAGGGCAAAATTTTTTAGAAGATCTCAAAAATTCCTTCAACAAGTTCGGCATAAGAGTTTGCTGACACAACTTCAATTGGGACAGAACTTTTGAGAGGGTCTCAAAAATTCCACCGGACAAGGCAAAGACATCGAAGATCCCACCGCAGAACGCCACGGATAACCGTAAGGATTCTCGTTTAAACCCGTGTGTCATGACAACAGTACGAAAATATTTTAAAAACTCTGCTCTTTATTTATGACTAAATTTTTTGAAAATCTTTGTTTCTTTAAATTCATCTTTCGTGCTACCGAGGTCCAAGCCGGGCCAAAATGGAGGCCACATCTAACCAAGCGAAGGGACGATACGGATCAACTTCATTTTAACTAATGCTTTTTCTATGGACACAGGTTCCCAGTGTCATCAAAAGGACGACAACTTATTTTTCTAACCTGTTTGTTCATGATGAAATGAATAGGTAAGGTGCAACTCATTCGGGGGTTCTCCAATCCACATCACATAATCTAGCCAAGAGGGCTATAAAAGGACGAAGCGTCGTAAGGGTGTCATAATCTATCGAAGAGGAAAATAAAGGATGAAGTGCCACAAGGCCAGCATAGTCTAGCCAAGAGGGCTATAAAAGGACGAAGCGCCTCAAGGGCGGCATAATCTAGCCAAGAGGGCTATAAAAAGACGAAGCTCTATAAGGGCGGCACAGCTAGGCCAAAAGGGCTAGATAATGTACAAAATGTCATAAGGACAGTGCCATCAAGCCAAAATGGCTATAGCAACAGACGAAACAGCATATCGGGCCGACAGGACCACAACCGACACAAAGGATGAAAGAAAAATAATCTAGCCTAAAGGGCCACATCTGTCAAGCATTTGCATGATGAGAGGGCCATTCATATAAACATTACTGAGAGGGACATTCATACAAACATTACCGAGTGGGCCATTCATTCACACATTACCTATAGGGCCATTCATTCAAACATTGCCGAGAGGGCCATTCATACAAACATTGCCAAGAGGTCCATTGTCACGACCCAACCGGAGGGCCATGACAGGCACCCGGTGCTAATCCACCCGGGCACCTCTTATCGTACATTCATATTTACATCTAGGTGAGCCATATAGCTTAGTCATAACATCTATCCATCATTCATGCTAATCTCATTGGGCAACAACGCATTCATATCATCATTAACAACTATACCCATATCAATATACGTAAGCCGACAAGGCTATCAAAATGATATACAAAATATAAGCCGACAAGGCTAAAGACATCTAATCATACACAACTGTCTACGAGCCTTTAAGAAGAGTATGTCACATCATATAGGCGGGACAGGACCCCGCCATGCCCATAGGTATGTACACAAAAGAATAATACCAAAAGCTATAGCTCCGGACGAAATGGAGCTCCTCTATGCAGTCCCTGAATAAGATATCTATGGATCAAGCCTGTCTCCCTGTCCACCAGCAGGCATGACGCAAAGATCCACAAACAAAAGGACGTCAGTACGAATAATGTACTGAGTATGTAAGGCATAATCAACATCATAATAGGAGCATAAGAGACAGTATAAGAAATAACATAAGATGGGAAAATTAGGAGATAGTAGCCATCATCGTAATTACTTACTTGTATTTCATAGGGACCTTCCATTTCTGATGCGTGTTCGTGTACATACATATATACATATACATATACATATACATATACCTATATTCGTATCCATACTCATATCCGTATTCATATACATATTCGTATCCATATTCGTATCTGTATTCATATACATATTCGTATCCATAGCATACCCGACCATGAAGGTTCGGTGGTCTCACATACCCGGCCATGACAAGGCTCGATGTCATACATACCTGGCCCTACCAAAGCTCAGTGTTATCCGTACCCAACTGCAGTGGTGTGCGCGCAATAGGTATCATACCCGACCATATAAGCTCGGTGTTACATAATGGTCATACATATTTAAATCCGTATATGTAGGAGTTCATGAGTGTCATCGTCATCGTTGACATCATCATTTTTGTTATATCTATCCTTAGAGGATCAACTATCATATAAAAGAGGGAATAGAATCGTAAGCTTTGGTAATCTTAGAGATAGAGTCATTTGGATGACATTATGGAACTCATGAAAGGATACATATAGCAAGGGAACCATGCATTACTAAAGAAGGGTTAGCCTTACATACCTCTTCGACTTCTTAACTATTTAGCGTTCACCGTTGAAGCTTGAATAATCTACATTTAGAAGGATTCATACCATGGTTAGGCTTTAGTGACACTCTTAAATTCAAACCAGAACAATTTATGATCTAATGAAAATTGGGCAGCATTTCCCCTATTTCGTCAACTTTCACCATATTACCAAGCAACTCCCGAACATTCATAATACTCTCACAATATCATAATCAAGCAATCACACTTCATTAAGACTTCAAAATTCATCCTTATGTTTAACTTATGCTAGCAACTTCATACCCATTTTAGCACATTTTCATATAATGCTTCATCATCACCATTATTACCTTCCATAGCAAGATTATATCCATATCATACTAAGAATCATAACTCAAGTTAGCTTTACTACTCAAAAACATCATAAAAACTACATTTAGAACTCATCTTCTACTTTCTCCTTCTACCCAAGTTGTTCAACAACTAAACATTCTTGATAACATGTAATAAGTATGAAAACTAACCTTTTTATCTCATAAGAATGAGCTTTGGAGCAAGCTATCAACTTATATGAAAACCCTAGCTTCAATATCCAAAGAATTCTTGGAGTCTACTAACCCTAGCAAGACTTCTAACACATGGGTATCTTGATTCTTGCCTCTTGCTATAATCTCCCTTGGATTTTGGCTTAGATTAGTTTATGGAGTTAAAAAGAGGGTTTTTAGAGAGCTTTTGGATCTGATTTGGTAAAATAAAATGTCCAAATGTAGTGGAATGAAATATATAAAGCGGAACTTAAAATCCCGTCGGGCAATTCTGCGCCCATTTTGACGGGCCGTCAAAATTCCTACTGACCGTCAAAATGGTCCGTAGAACTGCCCAGTCAAATATGGTTCACTGTAACCATTTTACGCTGGGCTGGTGCAATTTGACGAGCCGCAGAAATTTTTGCGGGGAGTCAAAATTTCTGCGGGCCATCAAATGGTCCGTCAAAATTTTCTGCTCAGACAGTCTGTCTTGAAACACCCATAACTTTTTACTCCGACGTCACATTGATGAACGGTTTGTTGCGTTGGAAACTAGAATCGATTAACTTCAATTTGTATAAAAGAAACACACCAAAACTCCTCATATTCTAGGAGATATGCCTCCCCCAATTTGGACAAAAATCCTGTCTGAAAATTTTGCCAAGTTTTCCCAAAGTTCCGACAAACTCCATTCCTTAATTTACTTGTTCTTAAATCCTTCCATAGCTTATTTCATGGGCTTAAACCCCCATAACCATAATATGGGAACATATAATCTCATATATCCTAAGGTAACTCCAGTTTCCACGATTTGGACAACTAACACCTAACGAATCTCAACGGACGAAACTACGAGGTGTAACATTCTCCCCCTCTTAGGAACATTCGTCCTTGAATGATAGACTCTCGGGGATTCTACAAAAATTTCACCAAAGTTTTCCTGTAATATGGCACTACCATCCTGTCATATCAACCCAAAATATATATATCGCCTCACAGGGCTACAACAACAACAACATCAACAACCATGGCCACACACGACTAAGAAAACATTAAACAAAGTATATATATGGCGTCTTAGTCTCCTAAGGTGGAAATAAATGCGGGTACCTGAACTTCATGTCTTCTTCCTCTTCTCATGTCATTTCCTCTCTGTTATTATTTCTCCATAAGACTTTAACTGAAGCTACATCTTTGGTTCGAGTCATTGCTATCTAGAATGTCAATGGGAACTTCTGTGTAGGATAATTGCTCAGTGACTTGCACATTGTCACGACCCAACCCCGTAGGCCGTGACTAGTGCCCGAGCTGGACACTCGTATACACACCTGTTAGCTATAATCAATCCACAACTAAACATAATATGAAACTTACAAAAACGGAACGTTATCTCAGAACTGTCACATATATATATATCAACGCAACCTGTCTCCTGAGGAGTCACAACCATCAACAGATAAACAGTACATAAGCCGACAAGGCTGTCATAGCGTATGGGAACGTCCCAACTATATATACGCAAGCCGACAAGGCTGCCACTACATACAACATCCCAAAACATATAGATATACGCAAGCCGACAAGGCTGCCACTACGAATGGGAACGTCCCAAAACATAAGTCATGCTAACACAGCTGAACAACATCTATATACAACCCACACATATGTCTACAGACCTCTAAGAGTATCAACAATAACATATGACGGGACAGGGTCCCGCCGTACCCCTGAATAAACATATACATATATCAGAAGATCTGTGCCAAAAGTCTAGGCTCGGAACAACGGAGCACTCCAAGACAGCTGAGTAGAAGTCCTAAGGGAGGATCACCAAATCGGGTATCCGTACTGCGGGCATGAAACGCAAATTTCGAAGAAAGGGGGTCGGTACGAGATATGTACCGAGTATATAAAGCATGAAATGCAATATGGAAGATCATAAGCGAAGTAAAGATTCCGGAGACAAGTATGATAATCAAGAAATCACTGTACCTGTGCCTTATAAAACAAGTCATGCATATCATTATCATATACCGTACTCGGCCCATCATGGGACTCGGTGAATAGTCATATCATCATATCATCATATACCGTACCCGGCCCATTATGGGACTCGGTGAATAATCATATCATCATATCATCATGTCGTCATATCATCATATCATCATATAGCGTACCCGGCCCTCTAGTGAGGGACTCGGTGCATAATGTAGTAAAATGTGCGTGATAACATACCCGGCCCGGGATTCGATGAAAGATGTCACAATAGTATGCACGAGCAGAGTAGTAAGCAACCATATGCAACTAAATCATCATCTGAGACTCAATAGATAAATAGACTAACTAACACACGAGTATCAAGGCGATAGTCATGTTAAATACTCTTTGAATGTCACTATGAACTATATCAAATAGACGGAATCATAAACATGTATCAAGATAGTGCGAAATAGCTTATGGAATCGAGACATTTGTCATCGTAGAGTCTTTAGGAATAGGAGCTTATACATCCAACTACTATCCAACATATAGAAGGCTCGAGGGCAGTAGCTCAACTACTTTAAGAGTTTTAACATCAAGAAGTGAATAAGAATCATGAATCATACTCGGAACTTATGAATGGAATTACCCCAAAGCTCATTTCATACATCACTTATATCTAAGACATGCCAAAAGAAAGAAGGGATAGCTTTACATACCTTTAGCGCTTATTCGCAACACAACACGTATACGCTGCCCAATAGTGTCTCAACCTATATTAAGACGTCAAGAACTATGGTTAAGCTACGGGGAGATTCAAAACGTATTCTAACGTTAGTAACTCCTTTCTAGAAAATTAGATGACGTTTCACTTATATTCAAATCAACTTCATAACAACTAAGCCAACATCAATACCCACACGTTCAAGTACTATATCGAGGCTATTCAAAACAAGATTCGAGAACACTCCGAACAACCCGCACAACATTCCAAACAGCCCACATTTACAACATTCGATAATAATCCACATACGACTGCGACATATTCAAATTATCCTTAATGACCCATAGTCTTAACGTTTTCATCGAAACGATCTTCTAACAGCCCAACCAGTACAATAACATCATGTATAACTTTAGTCACACTTAATCTTCCAAGCTCAACAAGAACAACAAAGACATACCAAAACAGCCCCTAACTAACAACATAAACGATGCTCGAAAATCTTGCGAATACCTACGAACACACCAAGTAAACCACATACGATTCTTACACATTATTTCATACAATCTTTTCATCTAATTTTAGTGAAATATAATAGCAACCACACGACAATTACATCACTTATTCATAGGCATGAAAACTATATTGATATCATAATAATCCTTACAACAGCCCACAAAACCAATTCAACTTCAACTTTAATCACTTAGTTCCTTCATTCTCATCACATAATCCATGACAACAACAACCAAAATGTTACTAAAAATCAATTCACCAATTTCCACTAAAACAGCCCCTACACGGTTTCAACATCAACATACATAATTCCATAGATTCAATTCATATCTACAAATTACAACACGTCCAAACCACCCCTAAAAACATGTAAAAGAAGATTAAACCTTACCTTAACAACTTGGCTCCTTAATGTGGCTGAAATTAGTGAACTTAATTATAAACATCCTTGCTGCCTCCAATGATCAATTCCACGTTTCTATGACCTTCAATAGATTGGAACACCTTGGAAAATATATTTTTTTTGGATCAATTTGTGAGCTTACTCATGGACAGCCATGGCCGTGAGCTGCCATGGCTGAACCTCTCTCTCTCTCAAGTTCATAATGTTGAAGATGAAATGAATGAATGATCATTCCATTAGTCATCAATTAATGCTTTATATGCTGCCCATATGGTTGACACATGTCCAGCCACATGACATGTGTCCCATTAATATCCATGAGCCAATCATAATTGTCCATGTATTTTAGTGGGGCCCACTTAATAATCTGATTAGGCTAGTTAATCCTAAATCCCCACTTAATAATCTAATCATGGTAAATTAATCCCAAATCTCCACTAATATTTCCATGCTATTTGAAATTTATAAGCAAATCGTGCACTAATTAAAATCGGGGATTAAAAGTCCTTGTTTCGTATCCCAAAATAATCTTGTCCTTGGACTTACGTCGATTAGCTTACGAATAATTCATTGTATAAAAATACGGGATATAACATCCTTCCCCCCTTTAGAACATTCGTCCTCGAATGTTAAACCAGTCCACAAGGTCTTATAAAAATTTTGGGGGAGTCTCCTTCATTACTATAACCTGTAGTCTTATCTACCAATCAATATAGTCAGTGAGGAATTTAAATTACCTGCAGGCATAGGGAACAAGTAAGGATACTTATTCTTATCCCCTCTTCGGCTCCCCAGGTCATCTCTTCCCGATTATTATTCCGCCACAATACCTTGACGGAAGCCACATCCTTAGTACGTAACTTTCTTATTTGACGATCAAGTATAGCTATAGGGTTCTCCTCATAAGACAATCCCTCCGTTACCTGGACATCATCCACAGGAAATACTCTAGAAGGGTCACCAATATATTTGCGAAGCATCGACACGTGAAAGACTGGATGCACTGCTTCCAAATCAGATGGTAGGTCCAACTCATAGGCAACCTTGCCTACCCTACGAATAATCTAATAAGGCCCAATATACCTCGGGCTAAGCTTCCCTTTCTTACCGAATCTCGTTACACCCTTCATGGGTGACACGTTCAAGAACACCCAATCACCAATCTGAAACTCTACGTGTCGACGTCGATTACCTATGACTTCTGTCGACTTTGGGCTGCTAATAACCTTTCCTGAATAAGCTTCACCTTATCAACAACTTGCTGAATCGTATCTGGGCCAATTAACTTAGTTTCACCAACATCCAACCAAACAATAGGTGACCTGCACTTCCTGCCATACAAAGCCTCATACGGTGTCATCAGGATACTAGAATTGTAGCTATTATTATAAGCAAACTCGATAAGTGACGAATGATCGTCCCAGCTACCTCTGAAGTCACTAACACAGGCCCACAACATATCTTCTAGCATTTGAATAGTACGCTCGGCCTGTCCGTCAGTTGAGGGTGAAATGCTGTGCTAAGACTCACTCGTGTCCCCAATCCTTTCTGGAATAGTCTCCAGAAGTTAGCTGTAAACTGAGCTCCTCTATCCGATATAATAGGTGTGTGAACCTCATGAAGTTTCACTATCTCCTTGATATATAACTTCGCATAGTTCTCAGCTGAATAGGTAGCCCTGGCTGGGAGAAAATGGGTTAATTTTGTCAGCCTATCCACAATAATTCATATAGAGTCATACTTCCGTGGAGTGCGAGGTAAGCCTGTAATGAAGTCCATATTCTGGAATCTTCAGCCTCATGTATTACTTTTCGACTTCTTTAGAAGACTTTAACTGGTACTCTACCTTTTGGCTTTTAATCTCAATCCTTAGAGTTGGCTACCGAGTAGCACTGGAGTTCCCTCATATAATGACTTTACATAGCTACTCTGTGCTCCGTCTATCATTAACTGGTATAATTCTGAAAGAATTTTTTTTTGATTTGACATATAAATTCACTATCTTCTAGTAACCACTAGTTCGATCGTCTTGCTTAAACCATTTCACAATTTCCCTTAATCCCAACTTGTAACACTTTAGGCATATTATCTCGTGTCATTTCTTTATCTTTAATTCGAACTCTTCTATTGCCTCTTTACTCAGATTCTGCTCTTAGTTTTCCTATCACGCGCCCTATTGCAATCTTTACAAGAATATGCATAGGTGCTCGAATTAGCCCAAGAAATACCTTATCGTCGTCTCACTAGTCTTCATGCTTCACCTTGCCTTGTCCTCTCTTATCTTACAATTGGTGTCGGGATAAACCTTCGACTCAACCATGGCCATGTCCTATTTGCCCTCAGTATTAATCCTATCTCAGTAATTTAGCTTAAACCATCTTTACATCTTTCCTTAATGTACCCAAAATATCGTAACCGCATTGTTATTACTGAATCCAAACTTTTCTCATCAAGTACTCACTTATACCCAAATATTCGTAGGTTGTATAACTATTCTTGTACAACTTGTATAAAATATATCCAATCTTAGTCGTAATCTTTCCTTCTCCTGGTTCATTCTGCTTTTCATATCTCCTCCGTACTAAAATTCACTTGTAGCCTATCTTGTCATACTCCTTTCCCTTCCTTTATTCACCCTTTGCTATCTATAAGTCACAATATCATCAGCGAGCAACTCTATTGCCAACATCTTAGCTTCTAATCCAGCATAGCATTGCTATCTTTTACAATATCTCTTAAATTACTCGATACCATTCTCTTGTCGTATTCTTTCTTTTTATACGCACCCACTTTCTAATGTCATATCATTCAAGATCTCTACAATTAATCCTCAGCACTGTCTCAATTACCATCCTGACTTCTATTCATTTATTGCTGGCTTTCAGATCTTACTAACCTGTTTCAGCAAGGGATCTCACTTGAAGCTCAAGCATCCATGTCAAATATATTGCAGTGTCAATTGTCTCCATCTTACACTTGCACTTCTCGCACCCGCTTCCCCCCTTAAGGGTGTACTTATACCATTATTCGTTTATATTCTGCTCCATGTCTCTAATTCTAATCTCAAATTCATCTTATCTTTTTTTCCAATTTACTTGGCATACTATACCATATTCATGTCTTTCTCTAAAATTTATAACTTTGATTATCTACGTACAAAACCTTAACCAAATTACTAAGCGACGAGAACCTTTCTATATATAGTATAAAATCTCATCTAAATAATACTCGAGTAATGCGACCAATGTAGCAACTCATCCAAGGCCACATTCCACTCACTCCAGTCAATAGTTAATTAGTACTTGTAGTCGTTCCAATCTCAACTAGGTGGCACTTATATTCTGACGATAAGTGTCCAAAGTCCTCTTGTAACATTATCTTTATCCCAACTTATACCATCTGTTTCCTTTAATAAATTTCCAATACATCATTTTTTTCCCAAGCCTACAACCCTTGTCCTTTAAGGATTCCACTATTTCCGAGGTGAAGTCGTGTACACGCAGTACTCCTTTATGCCTTATGCCCTTTTACCCTTATTGTGTACCCTGTACCGACTTCTAACTTACTCAAAATCATATCAAGTTCATCTAAATGACAATCTTATTTTATAACCTTGTCATTGTACTATACCTTCAAGTTCATAACTATATATTTCCCTTTCGTTCCATACTCATACTCAATTAATTATGTCTATCTTGGGTGCTTCCTTTAGAATTCCCTTATCATTTCTCCCGTCTATGTCTATCTTTTATTCTATGCATGAGGAATCTTATACTACCTCTGTACCCTTCGGAAAACATCACTTGTGCATAATCCCTTTCTCATTTTCAAAACGTATTCTGTTCATCCATATTTATTCTTATCATACCAGTCATTTTCTAGCACTCATTCTACCTCGTTTCTCATCTTTCTATAACTTGGTCTTTCACAGTTCCGTCACTTATAGTACTCGTGTCCTCAGCTATACGCGTCATGACCTATTACTACATTGTTATCTCGCTTTCTTCTTATTTCCTTATTTCAATTACTCTTTTCTTTCTTGTGCTCGCTATCATTTCCGTTATCATCGCAATCTTTATTCTAAAATTTCCCTACCGAACTTGGTAAGTCTTTCTTATTCGTTCTATAGCTCGCTTTTATACTTTAGTCCTATAGATCACGTCATATCTTTTGGTCACTTCCTCACTAGGCTTTACTTATTTTCATAACAATCTTCATTGTATTCACATTATATCCTGTTCGTAATCAATCCCATAGTGTAACACTTCTTAACCTTATTCACGATTCTTATTATGGGTTAATTACACTCAATGGAGTAAGCGTACTTAGCCTTTTACCCTTTCTGGTCAACCTTATCCTTGATATCTCACAAGCTGTCTTATCAATACATTCATATCCGTCACAATTCTTTCTCCTCTGTACTCTTGTCTCAATCATACTATTACTTCCTTTAACTATAAACTCGTCATAATTTATCCCTGCTTATCAATTCAATCAGTGCCTTAGTATAGCACTCTATCACGGTTTGCCAGCCTTTTCTAAATCATCTCTTAGTATCATAAACCCTTTCCAAATTCTTTTACCCTATCGACATCGACCTCCTAATTGCTATTACTTTCAATTCAGCAGTTGACTTATTTCTCGAGGTCAGCCGTACTCGCAACTTAGTCAAATCTTATCATTACTGTGGACACGACCTTTCAAGACATATTACAAACCTATATCTCATTCTCTTTTTATTTCTAGGAAAATTTTGGCAGAGTTTCCTCTGTATTTCTTACTATCTCGGAACACCGCACGCGAGAAATACCAACAATGCCTCACGGGGCCAACATATATATATATATATATATATATATATATATATATATATATATATATATATATATCATATTATATCGCAGCCACACAGGGCTCCCAATATCAACAACAGTATGAAAATGATGAACTTACCTCGTATGTCCAACTCAATTGCACCTGTTACACTTTCCTGTTTACTTTCCCTTTCAATCTTCAACTTTACATTTCAATCGTACTTCAATACCTTACCCGACATATATCTTTCGTACCTTTGCTTACCTGCGTGCTTTGTAACTTTCAATATCGTTAGTCATTTTCTTCTGTCGATGCCCTTCTTCTGCTAAAATCAAAGGTTAGTATAAGGAATTTCATTTCCTATGGCTTGGCTCTATCGCACGATCTTAGATATGAAAGAAAGGTAACATCCTAAATGTCCTGTAGCTTTCTGTTTATAGATGTGGTGCACAACACACCGATAAACAAGACTCTACTAGACACGGTCTGTAGACACTCCGAGGATGAACCGCTCTGATACCACTTTTGTCACGACCCAACCCCGTAGGCCGTGACTAATGCCCGAACTGGACACTCGTATACACACCTGTTAACTATAATCGATCCGAAACTGAACATAACATGGAAACTTATAAAAACAAAACGTCGTCTCAGAATTGTCACATATATATATATCAAGGTAACCTGTCTCCTGAGGAGTTACAACAAATCAAAGATAACACCGTACACAAGCCGACAAGGCTGTCATAACGTATGGGAACGTCCCAACTATATATACGCAAGCCGACAAGGCTGCCACTACATACAACATCCCAAAATATATACATATATATATATATATACAAGGCCGCCACTACGAATGGGAACGTCCCAAACATAAGTCATGCTAACACAGCTGGACAACATCTATATACAACCCACACATATGTCTACAGACCTCTAAGAGTATCAACAGTAACATATGACGGGACAGGGCCCCGCCGTACCCCTGAATAAACATATACATATACCAGAAGATCTGTGCCAAAAGTCTAGGCTCCGGAACAACGGAGCACTCCAAGACAGCTGAGTAGAAGTCCTAAGCTGGAGGATCACCAAATCGAGTATCTGTACCTGCGGGCATGAAACGCAGCCCCCCGAAGAAAGGGGGTCAGTACGAGATATGTACTGAGTATATAAAGCATGAAATGCAATATGGAAGATCATAACTGAAGTAAAGATTCCAGGAGACAAGTATGATAATCAAGAAATCAATGTACTTGTGCCTTATAAAACAAGTCATGCATATCATTATCATATACCGTACCCGGCCCATCATGGGACTCGGTGAATAGTCATATCATCATATCATCTCTTTAGATTCGTAAGATCATAATAGAGTCTGACTCAGTGAATAATCATATCATCATATACCGTACCCGGCCCATTATGGGACTCGGTGAATAATCATATCATCATATCATCATGTCGTCATATCATCATATCATCATATAGCGTACCCGGCCCTCTAGTGAGGGACTCGGTGGATAATGTAGTAAAATGTGCGTGATAACATACCCGGCCCGGGACTCGGTGAAAGATGTCACAACAGTATGCACGAGCAGAGTAGTAAGAGACCATATGCAGCTGAATCATCATGTAAGACTCAATAGATAAGTAGACTAACTAACACTCGAGTATTAAGGCGATAGTCATGTTAAATACTCTTTGAATGTCACTATGAACTATATCAAATAGAGCCTCAGGAATCATAAACATGTATCAAGATAAAATAGCTTGTGGAATCGAGAGACATTTGTCATCGTAGAGTCTTTAGGAATAGGAGCTTATACATCCAACTACTATCCAACATATAGAAGGCTCGAGGGCAGTAGCTCAACTACTTTAAGAGTTTTAACATCAAGAAGTGAATAAGAATCATGAATCATACTCGGAACTTATGAATGGAATTACCCCAAAGCTCATTTCATACATCACTTATATCTAAGACATGCCAAAAGAAAGAAGGGATAGCTTTACATACCTTTAGCGCTTATTCGCAACACAACACGTATACGCTGCCCAATAGTGTCTCAACCTATATTAAGACGTCAAGAACTATGGTTAAGCTACGGGAGATTCAAAACGTATTCTAACGTTAGTAACTCCTTTCTAGAAAATTAGACGACGTTTCCCTTATATTCAAATCAACTTCATAACAACTAAGCCAACATCAATACCCACACGTTCAAGTACTATATCGAGGCTATTCAAAACAAGATTCGAGAACACTTCGAATAGCCCGCACAACATTCCAAACAGCCCACATTTACAACATTCGATAATAATCCACATACGACTGCGACATATTCAAATTATCCTTAATGACCCATAGTCTTAATGTTTTCATCGAAATGATCTTCTAATAGTCCAACCAGTACAATAACATCATGTATAACTTTAGTCACACTTAATCTTCCAAGCTCAACAAGAACAACAACGACATACCAAAACAGCCCCTAACTAACAACATAAACGATGCTCGAAAATCTTGCGAATACCTACGAACACACCAAGTAAACCACATACGATTCTTACACATTATTTCATACAATCTTTTCATCTAATTTTAGTGAAATATAACAGCAACCACACGACAATTACATCACTTATTCATAGGCATGAAAACTATATTGATATCATAATAATCCTTACAACCCCACAAAACCAATTCAACTTCAACTTTAATCACTTAGTTCCTTCATTCTCATCACATAATCCATGACAACAACAACCAAAATGTTACTAAAAAATCAATTCACCAATTTCCACTAAAATAGCCCCTACACGGGTTTCAACATCAACATACATAATTCCATATATTCAATTCATATCTACAAATTACAACACGTCCAAACCACCCCTAAAAACATGTAAAAGAAGATTAAACCTTACCTTAACAACTTGGCTCCTTAATGTGGCTGAATTAGTGAACTTAATTATAAACATCCTTTTTGGTTGCTCCAATGATCAATTCCACGTTTCTATGACCTTCAATAGATTGGAACACCTTGGAAAATATATTTTTGGATCAATTTGTGAGATACTCGGCCGCCATGGTCCGTGAGCTGCCGAAACCTCTCTCTCTCAAGTTCATAATGTTGAAGATGAAATGAATGAATGATCATTCCATTAGTCATCAATTAATGCTTTATATGCTGCCCATATGGTTGACACATGTCCAGCCACATGACATGTGTCCCATTAATATCCATGAGCCAATCATAATTGTCCATGTATTTTAGTGGGGACCACTTAATAATCTAATTAGGCTAGTTAATCCTAAATCCCCACTTAATAATATAATCATGGTAAATCAATCCCAAATCTCCACTAAT
This sequence comes from Lycium ferocissimum, assembly GCF_029784015.1. NCBI lineage: Eukaryota > Viridiplantae > Streptophyta > Magnoliopsida > Solanales > Solanaceae > Lycium > Lycium ferocissimum. The sequence goes on from NC_081344.1 coordinate 19,924,773, forward strand.
ATTTCCATGTTGTTTGAAATTTATAAGCAAATCGTGCACTAATTAAAATCGGGGATTAAAAGTCCTTGTTTCGTATCCCAAAATAATATTGTCCTTAGACTTACGTCGATTAGCTTACGAATAATTCATTGTATAAAAATTGTTTATAACACACATCATCTACCGGTACGACTCTAGAAGGATCTCCAATGCACTTACGAAGCATCGATACATGGAAAACTAGGTGGACTGACTCCAAATCCGCAGGTAGGTCTAATTCATAAGCTACTTGGCTTACCTTGCGTACAATCTCATAAGGTCCAATGTACTGGGGACTAAGCTTCCCCTTTTTGCCAAATCTCATAACGCCCTTCATTGGTGACACCTTCAAGAATACCCAATATTTTACTTGGAATTCTAAGTCTCTTCGATGATTATTTGCGTAGGATTTCTAATGACTCTGAGCTGTTAATAATCGATACTGTATAAGCTTGACTTTCTTATAGCTTGCCGGACCAAGTCTGGCCCTATCAATTTGGTCTCTCCTACTTCGAACAACCCAATTGGAGATCTACACTTTCACCCATATAAAGCCTCGTACGGGGCCATTTGGATGCTAGAATGATAACTATTGTTATAAGCAAATTCAATAAGTGGTAAGTGATCATCCCAACTACCTCTAAAATCCAATACATATGCCCGTAACATATCTTCAAGAGTCTGAATGGTACGTTCAGCTTGTCCATCAGTCTGTGGATGAAATGCTGTGCTAAGATTCACCTGGGTCCTAAAACTTTTTTGGAAAGATTTCCAAAAATTGGCTGTAAACCGAGTCCCTCTATCGGAGATAATAGAAACTGGAACACCGTGAAGTCGCACTATCACTTTAACATAAAGCTTTGGATAATCTTTTGCTACATATGTAGTTAGAAATGGTAAGAAATGAGGCGACTTCGTGAGTTTATCCATAATCACCCATATAGAATCATACTTACGTCGAGAACGGGGTAAGCCGTAATGAAGTCCATATTAATTACTTTCTTTTCAAGTTGGAATTTCTATAGCTTGCAACAATCCACCGGCTTTTGGTGCTCAATTTTCACTTGCTTGACAGTTAGGACATTGAGCTACGTATTCCGGCTATGTCTTTCTTCATTCCTTTCCACTAATATATAGATTTAAGATCATGATACATTTTCGTTGCTCCAGGGTGAATAGAATAACAGGAACAATGGGCTTCCCTCAATATTTGGTGGCGTAATACTGTGTCATTCGGAACACATAACCTGCCTCGGCATCGGAGAACTCCATCTCTAGAAATCTCAAATGATGACTTCTCCTTTTGAGGGAGTGTATTTCTGTAATGAATTAGCATGGGATCTTCGTATTGGCGCTCTTTCACTTCCACTACTAGTGATGAGACCGCTGCATTTTGAATGATAGCTTCCATACTACCTGAGTCCACTACTCGAACTCTAGGCTAGCTAACTTCTTTGGAGCTCACGAGCTATCTCTCTTTTCTCGGTTGAACATCACATAAACTTCCCATATATCTACGGCTAAGAGCATCCACATTGCTTTCCGGGATGATATAGGATGTCAACATCATAATCCTTCAACAATTCCAACCATCGTCGTTGCCGTAAATTTAACTCTTTTTGCTTGAAGATATCTTGAAGGCTTTATGATCTGTATAAACATCAACGTGGACGCCATACAAATAATGTCTCCACATCTTCAATGCATGAATTACTGCAGCCAATTCAAGATCATGGGTCGGATAATTTTTTTTCATGTTTTCACAACTGTCTTGTAGCATATGCAATCACCTTACCATATTGCATCAACACGCAACCTAACCCAATGCCTGAAGAATCACAATAGACAACATAACTTTCCGACCCCTCTGAAAGTGTCAGGACTGGGGCAGAAGTTAATATATCCTTTAGCTCTTGGAAACTACATTCACAAGCATCTGTCTATTGAAACTTAGGCGATTTACGGGTCGGCTTTGTGGGTGGTGCGAAATAGAAGAAAAGCCTTCTACAAATCTCCTATAATAACTGCTAAGCCCGAGAAAACTACGGACCTCCGTAGGTGTTGTTGGACTTGGCCAAGTCTTCACCACTTCAATCTTTTGGGTATCTACCCGAATACCATCGGCTGAAATAATATGCCCCAAAAAGGTCATTGAGTTCAACCAAAATTCACACTTAGAAAATTTGGCAAATAACTCTCGAGTTTGAAGAACTCCAAGAACGGTACGCAAATGATCCGCATATTCTGCCTCGGACTTAGAATATACCAGGATATCGTCAATGAACACAATCAAAAATAAATCTAAAAAGGGCACGAACATATTGTTCATTAAATCCATAAATACTGCCGGTGCATTTGTTAGCCCAAATGACATTACCCAAACTCAAAATGGCCATATCTTGTTCTGAAGGTTGTCTTAGGGATATCTTTCTCCCTAACTCTCACTTGATGATACCCGGATCTCAAATCTATCTTTGAAAACCATTTGGTGCCTTACAATTAATCGAATAAATCGTCAATCCTTGAAAAAGAATATTTATTCTTGATTGTCACCTTATTTAGCTTGCCGATAGTCAATACACATCCGCAAGGATCCATCTTTCTTTCGCACAAACAACACGGGTGCTCCCCACGGGGATGAACTAGGCCTTATAAAGCCTTTTTCGAGCAAGTCTTTCAATTGCTCCTTCAACTCTTTCAATTCTATAGGAGCCATTCTATAAGGAGGAATGGATATGGGCTTTGTATCCGGTAGCACATCAATAGCAAAATCAATCTCCCGTTCTGGAGGGAGGCCTGGAAGATCTTTCGGGAACACATCCGAAAACTCATTCACCGCGGGGACAGACTGAAGAGTTAGCGATTCAGCTTCTACATCATAAACCCGAACTAGATGGCAAATACAACCTTTTGCGATTATTTTTCTTGCCTTGAGATAGGAGATAAACCTACCTTTCGGGGACGCAGTGTTTCCTTTCCATTCTAAAATTGGTTCTCCCGAAAATTGAAAGCGAACCATTTTGATTCTACAATCAATATTGGCTTAGCAAGAAGCCAAACAATCCATGCCCATGATAACATCAAAGTCCACCATTTTTAACTCATGTAAATCAACCATAGTACGATGGTCACAAATCACAACTACACAATTTCTATATACTCGACTAGCTATTACCGGTTCACCAATGGGTGTAGATACCTCAAAAGGTTTGATTAACTCCGGTTTGACCCCAAATCGACCCGCAATATATGGAGTAACATATGACAATATGGAGCCCGGATCTATCAAATCATATACGTCATGAGAAAATACCGATAATATGCCTGTGACAACATCGGGAGATGACTCAAGATCTTGGCGTCCAGCCAAAGCATAAATATGGTGCTGAGGACCACTAGAACTAGGAGCTCTCCCTCTACCTCTACCATGGCTGACCGGCACCTGTGAACCTTGCCCCATAGGGCGTATCGATGATGAAGACCCGGCTGCCGATCCTGAAGGCTGGACTCTACCCCTACCACCAACCGAGGGCAATCACGTATGATATGGCCTGGCCGACCGCATGTATAGCAAACCTCTGAACCTAGTTGACACTGGCCCCAATGTAACTTCCCATACTGGGAACATTGTGGCACGGTGGGCCTAGCCTGACCCAAATCACCCCTGAATTGGGAACCCGAAGCTCTGAAACTCTGAGTCGGCACGGGATAAGTAGATCTATCAAATCTCTGGCCTGTAAATCATGGATGCGCACTAGTCATAGAATGGCCTGAATGCCTAGAAAACTGCTGTCTTGGCCCGCCTCTAAACTCACTTGTTGGACCCGAAGATCTAGCCCTCTTGTTATACCCTCTATCATGCTCACGCTCACTTCTTTGCTGTTGTTGGCTTTCTTTCAAATTCTGGGCATGGGCTTGAATGCGTGAAATATCTATGTTGTCCTGAAGGGATGCAGTCAAGCACCTATCCATCAAATGTGGCCCTAGGCCTCTCACAAATCGATGCACTCGGTCACCCATATCCGCTACCATAGTCGGAGCATACTTAGCCAAAGAATTGAAGCGGAGACTATACTCTAAAGCACTTATACTTCCTTATCTAAGATTTAAGAACTTATCAGCTCTAGCTCGCCGAACCTCAGGGGGTAAGTAATGTCGAAGGAAGGCATCCACAAATTCTTGCCATACCGGGGGAGGTGCATTGACTCCCCGTGAAGCCATCCAAATTGTGTACCAATGAACCGTGACATCCGGTATATAGGATGCTAACTCTACCAATTCAATATCTGAAGCATGCATTAACGGAAGTGTCCTCAACATCCCATCAATAAAATTCTGGGGGTCTTCATCCGGCTTCGACCCGAAGAATTTTAGAGGGTTCAAGATAATAAAATCACGGGCCCTTGCACTAACAGCCCTATCACCTTGCCCTGTACCTTGCCGCTGAGTCTGAGCGGCAACCAACTGAGTAAGTAAATGAATGACCTCTTTCACATCTTGGCCTGAAGCGTCCGGTGGAGGAGCTGGAGGTGCTGCTGGGGCTGAGGCTCCCTCGTGCTCCTCAGAAATGGGCACTGAGTGGGAGGACTGAGATTGAGCCGCATTTTGGGACTCACTTTCTTCTACAACTGTTGGCGGTGCTCTTTCAGCCCGCTTTTCTGCCACTGTCTTGCCCATTTGGGCTGCCGTAGCTTTTCTCTTTACATGCATTTTCGAAATACATATTACACGGTTAGGGAAAATAATCCTTATATCATGGCTCTATCGCACGATCTTATGAAAAAAGAAGGTCATTCATTCCTAAAATGCCTGTAGCCTCCTGTTTATAAGTGTGATGCGCAACACACCCATAAACAAGACCCTACAGGACACGGCTCATAGACACACCCTAGGACAGAACTGCTCTGATACCACTTTTGTCACGACCCAATCGGAGGGCCATGACGGGCACCCGGTGCTAACCCAACCAGGCACCTCTTATTGTACATTCGTATTTATATCTAGGTGAGACACATAGCTTAATTATAATTTCTATCCATCATTCATGCTAATCTCGATGGGCGACAGTACATTCATAACATCATTAACAACTAAGCCCATATAAATGTACATAAGCCGCCGAGGCTATCAAAAAGATATACAAAATATAAGCCGACAAGGCTAAGGACATCTAATCATACACAACTGTCTATGAGCCTCTAAGGAGAGTGTGTCACATCATATAGGCGGGACAGGACCCCGCCTTGCCCATAGGTATGTACACAAAAGAATAATACCAAAAGTTGTAGCTCCGGAATGAAATGGAGCTTCTCTATGTAGTCCCTGAGTGAGAAGTCTATGGATCAGTCCTGTCTCCCTGTCCACCTGCGGGCATGACGCAGCGTCCACAAATAAAAGGACGTCAGTACGAATAATGTACTGAGTATGTAAAGCATAATCAATATCATAATATGAGCATAAGAGACAGCACAAGAAATAGCATAGGATGGGAGAATTGAGGAGTAGTAGAGCCATCATCATAATTACTTACTTGTCTTTCATTGGGACCTTCCATTTCTAATGCATGCTCATGTACATACATATATACATATACATATATCCATATCCGTATCCATATTCATATACATATTTGTATCCATAGCATACCCGACCATGAAGGTTTGGTGGTTTCACATACCCGGCCATAACAAGGCTCGGTGTCATACATACCTAGCCCTACCAAGGCTCAGTGTTATCCGTACCCAACTGCAGTGGTGTGCGCGCGATAGATATCATACCTGGCCATATAAGCTCGGTGTTACATAATAGTCATATATACTTAGACACGTATACATAAAGGTCCATAAGTATCATCAACATCAATGCAATCATCGTTTTCATTACATCTATCCTTATAGGATCAACTATCATATAAAGGAAGTACTAGTATCGTGAAAGTATCGAGAATCATGAGCTTTGGTACCCTTAGAGGTAGAGTTATTTATAAATCATTATGGAACTCATGAAAGGATATATATACATATATATATATATAGAGAGAGAGAGAGCAAGGGAACCATGCCTTAATGAAAGAAGGGTTAGCCTTACATACCTCTTCGTCTCCTCAACTATTTAACGTTCACCGTTGAAGCTTGATTAATTAACATTTAGAAGGATTTTATACCATGGTTAAGCCTTAATGACACTCTTAAATTCGAACTAGAATGATTCACGATTTAATGAAAATTGGGCAGCATTTCCCCTATTTTGTCTACTTCCACCATATCACAAAACAACTCCCAACAACCACAATAATATCCACAATATCATAATCAAGTATTCACATTCGATTTAGCCTTCAAAATTCATCCTTGTGTTCAACTTATGCTAGCAACTTCATACCCATTTTAGCACATTTTCATATAATGATTCTTCATCACCATTATTACTTTCCATAGCAAGATTATATCCATATCATACTAAGAATCATATCTCAAGTTAGCTTACTGCTCAAAAACCTCATAAAAATTACATTTAGAACTCATCTTCCACTTTTTCCTTCTACCCAAGTTGTTCAACAAATAAACATTCTTGATAGTATGTAATAAGTATGAAAACTGACCTTTTATCTCATAAGAATGAGCTTTGGAGCAAGCTATCAACTTATATGAAAACCCTAGCTTCAATATCAAAAGAATTCTTGGAGTTTATTAACCCTAGCAAGACCTCTAGCACATGGGTATCTTGATTCTTGCTTCTTGATATTTAATCTCTCTTGGAATTTGGCTTAGATTAGTTCATGGAGTGGAAGAGAGGGTTTTTAGGGGGCCTTTGGATCTGATTTGGTAAAAATGAAATGTCCAAATGAAGTGGAAAGAATTTTATAACGCGGAACTGAAACTCCCGTCGGGCAATTTTGCGCCCATTTTGACGGGCCGTATAAATTCCTAAGGACCGTCAAAATGGTCCGTAGAACTGCCCAGTCAAATATGGGTCACTGTGACCACTTGACACTAGGCTGGTGCAGTTTGACGGACCGCAGAATTTTCTGCGGGGCGTCAAAATTCCTGCGGGCCGTCAAATGGTCCGCAGAAATTTTCTGCTCAGACAGTCTGTTGTAGAATAGCCATAACGTTTTACTCAGACGTCATATTGACGAGCGGTTTATTGCATTGGAAACTAGACTCGATGAAATTCAGTTTGGACAAAAGAAACACACCAAAACTCCTCATATTCTAGGAGATATGCCCCCACCAAGTTGGAACAAAATTCTGTCCAAAAAATTTCCAAATTTTGACCAATGTTCCCACAACTTAAATCCTTCCATATCTCATTTCATGGGCTTAAACCTCCCATAACCATAATATGGGAACATGCGATCTCATATATCCTAAGGTAACTCCCGTTTCCGCGATTAGGACAACTAACACCTAACGAATCTCAACAGACGAAACTACGAGGTGTAACAGTATCATAGGCCCACAACGAAGGAACAAGAAATGAAGAACATAAAGGTCGAAAACAATACATAATAGATCAATAAAGTCATCATTACTCAGTCTTACTTCTTTAGTCATAATTCATCTAGTCTATCACTGGAGTAGGTGATCATATAAGAAATGCAAAAGATCAGATGAATGAATGTATGGATGCAATGCACTGGCCAAAAGCTCATTCCTGGTATACACACGTTGTAGGCCATGCCTTATAGTCATCACCCATGGGGACTCGCGAGGTCTATATACCTCTCAACTCTATCCGGCATTTACCCTCGGACTGGCTAAGAGTCATATCTTATCATACAATATCTGATCAACTCACGTTCATCATAATACCCAAAACCATTTTCCATCGAGCTTAAAGAACAACTTCCTTACTTCTTCTCCAGCCTCGTCGGACCATCTCATATCTCATTCACAATCTCTTTCAAAGATCATGTATATAAATACATGGATAAGTACAACATGCGTGGTACACATGCCAATAATATCATGAAGTATGCGATGAGACAATGCACAGGAAATTTCATAACATCTACTCAATATCATGAATGATTCCACTTTTATAACTTACACGAAAACATGGAGTGATGTATGCAAATTAATCAGTGTACACATATCAACCAAACATGGCTACCATAGCCCAAATAAGCAACATCCATACCAATCTAGTGGATTTATCACCTCAACCAGTGCCCGTAGGCCTAGCATGATTTTTCCGTTATAATATCCTAATTTGTATCAATTTCCCGAACAAATACACCGGTACCCACCTAGTTGTTCATCACAACCACCAAGGTGGGACCCACTTTCACACCCAATACCCCTTCAATATTTATAAACTATGTATGTCCTCCAATCGGAGTATTAAAGAATAAACCGTAACCCACCTTGATGCCGAGCGGGGTCCATGAACCATCAAACCTTTGCCTTCCCCTTCCGGAGTGCCTTCGAATGACCAAAGTCTACCAAGATGCGAATTCTATATTAATACACGATTAAAAGAATACCCATATAGCCATAACAAGGATTAGCGTCCAAAAGTCAATCAAAAAACCTTGTCCTAAACCCCGAAGGTCAAAACAGTAATTTATCATGAATTCGAGTTCAACAAGGTCAAAATAGTGCTCTACGAGGTCACACAAATCCAACAATACTCATATTTCTATACTTAAGTCCAGAACCCAAAAATGAACCCAAAATAACCAAACCCAAGCCTCAAGGGAAAAACTGGAAATTCAACTTAAATTCACCTTACACATAGTCTAATTAGTCATAATCCTAAATATCATGGATTTCTAATCACAAATGATCCTTCAATTTCATTGATTTCCCTTAAACCCAAATTATGGAAAAGCCCTTATTCTACAATCCTAAATCTTGATTTCTAGCACGGAATTCCTTAATATTCGATGATATAAAAGTAAGAGAAGGATTAGAAACTTATCACTACAAGAATCTTTGCAAAATCCCTCAAAATCTTCTTAAACCGAGGTCTCAAGCTCCAATTATGTGAATGAGAAGTCTAAACTCAAATTGGGAAATTAAATACTTTCTGTCCAGCAATTTCCACATCCGCGGCCAAATCCTCGCATCTAGGGGCCCGCTTCGGCAGCCCAATCCTCATAGATGCGAGGTCCAATTAAATCTCGAAGAGCCGCATCGGCGGCCCAAATAGCGCAGAAGCGCTCCTGCGAACTTCCCATCGCATGAGCGAGCTTAGCCCCTCAGCTAAAATGCCACACCTGTGGCCCACCTTATGCAGGTACGGCTCCGTAGGTGCGAGCCAAATCTTGCAGTAGCGAGACCCCAAAACTAGAAAAATCCAAACTCAAGTCCAAACTTTGATTCAACACCTGAAACTCATCCGAGACCTCCCAGACATAAACCAAATATGCAAATCAATCCTAAAACATGCAACGAACTTGTTCGCGCACTCAAAACTCTGATCCAACATCATTAAGACAAATTTTTCTTCAGAAATACTCTAACTTTCTCAAAAACCAAAACTCAACAACCAAACACCCAAAACCTTTTCGAACCCATCGAGACACGAACCAACTACTCTTCTAAGTCAAAAATCACGTTTCGGACCTAACAGAACTATCGAAACTGGATTCCGAATACTTTACCTAAAAATTAATTATTAGTCAAAGTTTTCCCAAAATCACAACTTAAGAATTCAAAAATTAGGCTTCTCACTCCGATACAAATCTGATTGCCTCGATAACCGTGCTACCCATCCCCACAAGACAAATACGCCAAAGTAAAGCTAAGGGAAGGGTTATTTAGGGAAAAATAGGTAAAACCACCAAAACGGCCTAACAGGTCAGTACATCATCCACCACTTAAACACACGTTCGTCCTCGAACGTAAAGAGAAAGAAGCTGAATCGATAGAAATTTGGGGATATCTACTCTGCATATTCGACTCGGTCTCCGAAGTAGCCTCTTGGATTAGATGAAGCTTCCATTGAACCTTCATCGAATATCTCTTTAGATCTCAACTTCTGAATCTGCCTGTCTAGAATAACAATCAATTGTTCCTCAAAAGTCAAAAATCTGATCTAGCAACGAAGAATCCAACTTAATCACATGAGAACTATCCGAATGCTACTTCTTGAGCATCGAAACTTGAAATACTGGATGGACTCCTGATAAACCTGGTGGCAAAGCCAACTGATAGGCCACCTCACCAATACGCTGAACGATCTCGAATAGGCCAATGTACCTCGGACTCAACTTGCCCCAGAACTCGCTCACCAACCATGAACTCCAAATCATGAACCTTTCAATCCACACAACTCTTTTGTCTTCTCTAAGCTGTGAAAAGTCTCTCCAAATCAACTTGACCTTGTCCAAATAATCTCCTAGAATTCATACCTTAAGGCCTAACCTCGAAAGCAACAAACCAACCAACAGGTGAACGACACCTCTACCATACAATGTCTCAAACGGGGCCATCTCAATGCTCCAATAGTTAACTGTCGTTGTAGGAAAAGTCCACAAAGGGTAAGAACTAATTCCAATTACCACCAAAGTCATTCACACAAGCTCGTAACTTATCCTCAAGAACCTGAATAGTCGGGTCAGATAGACTATCGGTCTGAGGGTGAAATATTGTACTGAGCTGAACCCTAGTACCCAAATCTTTCTGCATAGACCGTAAAAAATGAGATGTAAACTGAGTCCCTCGATTTGAAATGATAGAAATGAGAACCACATGCAAACGAACTATCTCTCTGATGTAGATCTTTAGCAACTTCTCTTAAATATAAGTAGTCTGAATTGGTATGAAATGAGCAGACTTGGTCAAATGGTCCACAGTGATCCAAATGACATCAAACTCCCCCAAAGTCTGTGGCAATCCTACCACAAAGTCCATAGCTATCCGCTCTCATTTCCACTCAGGAATGGGCATCCTCTGAGTAATCTTGCCAGGCTTTTGGTGCTTGTATTTCACTTGTTAGAAATTTAAACACCAAAAAACCTTGCAATGTTTTTTTCATACTACACCACCAATAATGTTGTTTCAGATCCCTATATATCTATGTAGCCCCCGAATGAATAGAGTACCTCAAACTATAAGCCTTATCCATGATTAATCTAGTCAAATCCCCCACTTGGGGAACTTATACACGACCCTTAATCCTCAAGACCCCCTCAACATCTAGAATTTCTTGTTTGGCCTTTCTCTGCAGCACCTTGTCTCAAATCTTACACATTTTAGCATTATCAAATAGTAGAGCCCGAATTTGCTCCAATAAGGAAGACCGTACGTGCCATCACACAAGCTAAAACCTTACCAAGTTCTGAAATATCAAGCCACACCATGCTATTTGTGAAGGACTGAACATTTATAGCGAAACGATGCTCTCTAAATTGTAACCAAGCTAGGCTACCCATACTCATAGGCTCCCTACTCAAGGCATCTGCCACTATATTGGCATTGCTCGGATGATAAAGAATGGTTATATCATAGTCCTTAAGCAACTCCAACCATCTACATTGCCTCAAATTGAGATCCTTTTGGTTGAATATGTGTTGAGACTCCAATGATTGGTAAACACCCTCACAATGCATACCATAGAGATAATGCATTTAAATCTTCAAAGCAAGGACCACTGCCACTAACTCCAAGTCAACAACAATAACAACAACATACCCAGTGAGTACCACAATGTGGGGTCTGGGAAGGGTAGATTGTACGCAGACCTTACCCCTACCTTAGGTAGGGAAGCTGTTTCCGGAAGACTCTCGGCTACCAACTCCAAGTCATGAGTGGGATAATTCTTTTCATACAACTTCAACTGCCTCAAAGCGTAGGCTGTGACCTTATCTTTCTACATTAAAACATAGCCATGTTCGATCTGTGAAGCATCAAAATATATGGTAAAGCCCTCTCCGTTCGCTGGTAAAGTCAAAATCGGGATTGAAGTCAACAAACTCTGAGATTCAAAAAGCCATACCCAATATGTTGGAACAAGTTGTATATATATTGGGGAACATGTGAGTGAGATAGAGACCACTCATCCCATGTTTGACTTAAGGCATGGGCCGCAGTACTGCTGTACAGTTGTGCAGTTGGTAGTGCAGCTTTACAGTTGTTGCTGCTGACTGTACAACATATAGAGAGAGCAGATTGCGAACCAGGTCTCTCTTCATTTCTCCAACAGTTTGACAATCATCAAATTATAGAATGAATGTACTTTGTCTTATCAATTTTCCTTTTTTTCATGATGACAAACTTTGACACAATGTTTCCCCTGAGAATCAAATCCCACTTGTTCCCCCTGTAACATAGACCGGTTATAAAGCATAATACACCTTAGCAACATAAGAATCCCCTTAAGCATAGCATCACAAACAAAAACAACATCAACATATATCCATAACAACTCAATACCATTCATTCACAACAAATCTTTCCCCTTTTTTGCATCATAAAAAAGGAATTAACTCTATCAAATTAACTCAGAAGGGCAACAAAACACTAAAAGAATAGAGTAATCACCGAATGATAAGTTGACAAGGAAACATATAGTAAACAATTTAGTGCACAAATGTAATGATTAAAACTGCAATTATTCCAAAAGTCAATAGAAACCAACAAAAGGATTTATGGAAGCTTAGACACAAAAATAGGTCACGTTTGGAGGGACAGGGACTAGGAGGGATGATTGGGGTAGTTAAGGTATTGAAGGATTTTGTTAATTCAATCACTATGTGCTCGTTGGTCCTTCATCATTTGGGCTCGAAGTTCATCCACTCTAACTTTTAACTGGTCCCTCTCAGCTCGTAGTTTTTCAATTTTTGTTGCTACTTCTGTACCAAGACTTGGTGCTTCTATTTGTTTAGCCAATTTTTCTTTGAGAAGGGCATTTTCTTCCTTAATCTGCTGGATCTCTGCATTTTTCGCTTCTTGAGCTTCAACCAGGATTGAGATGGTGGAAGGACTGGCACTATTTGCTACTTTAAGCGTATATCCACAGTCTTCCAAAGTGGCTAGAGAGAACACATGCTCCTTTTTTCTTAGAGATGTTGTTCCAGTTCTCACTTTGAAGTGTACAAGCACTTTTGTTAGAAAGAATCCATAAGCGAGACCAGTTTTCCCTTGCACAGTCCTTGCCACTTATATCATTCGCTCAATCATGATAGCTGAAAGGTTGTCTGATTCAAAAGAGATTAGTACTTCCATGAGGACCAAGTCTGCCACAGTGATGGTAGAGCATTCCGCCGCCCTTGGCAAGAGCACTTTGTTGACGAATTCAAAGACCAGTTGGTGCTCAGGCTTAAGCTCATTTTGTAGAGACTCATTTTTGTAGCTAACTTTACAACCTTAATGATGACCTTTTTAAAGCCAGTGGATTCCTTCCTTGTCATGGCTCTCACTCCATCTGTCTTTACTCCTAAATTTTTTGCAAGTACTGACTCGGTTAGCACGAACTCAGTTCTATTTACCGTTAAAGCCAGAGCGCCATCATCAATTTTGAGCAGGCTGTTGTACATTTCAGCCACTTCTGCTTCGTACACGCTAGGTGCTGGTGGAGTGAAGAGATGAGTCCGTCCTTGAAATTCCACCATCTCCATTTATTCTTTAATTCCAGATTTCTCGTGTAGGTTGAAATCAAAGATTCGTCCAAAAAGAACCTTTTATGCTGCAAGTGTTCTTTTCCTTTTTAGCTTTTGGAGGAACCTGGTTCCTCATTAATACCGACCTTTCTCTTCTTTTGGGAGGAGGATTGAATATCCTGAACCTCTCTTTCTTTATCCCTTCAACTTTCATTACCTAATTTTTCATTCTCGTTACCCTCAGACTTAAGATTGAGAGGGCTTTCCATCTTACCAATCACATTTTTCTTAGAATTTCTTCTTATTAGAGGAGTTTCTTCTTTGTCCTCAACACTGTGCCTTTCAATGGCATGGCTTCTGTCTCTCTTTCCCACTGTTTTTCTTTCCTTACTTTTAGTTCGATTAAATTTATCATTTTGACTGGAGATGGCAGACAGTGACGTGAATTTCCTTGTCCTCCTGCGCTTATGGGTTTCAGAGGGACCATGTGTGAGAGATTTTAGGGGAGGATTCAATTGTATTTTGGTCAGAGGAGGATAAGCAGTTTGAGGCTCAAGAATTTGAGTCCATTTTGATTTGGTTTGGAGAGGGTTGATGACACAAGGAAACACTTGGTAACTGGAGGGAGATGTTGAGAAGTTCAGACCAATTTGTGAATGAGCGATGCTTTAAAGGGAAAGACTATCGATCGGAGGATTTTAGTAAATGGGGAAAGAGAAAAGAAGGATATTTTTTTAAAAAAAAAAAAGTGGCACAGACGACGTTTTAGAAGAGGGAATGGGTCGGTTCAGGAGAGAGTTAATGATTCGTTGGAGACGTGATTTTGAAAGAAGTTTTGGTAAAAGGTGTATGACTTGATTGACACATTCTGTAGTTTAAAAAATATATATGAGTGCTGAAAGGATTACTAACCTAAGTCACAGAGACCAGGTTCATGTACAAATTCTTGAGTGTAAACTTTGAAATGTGCACCTTTGCTAGTGCTTACACTATCCTAATTCAGCCATGCATATACACCTGGTTCTCTAATTTCGACATTCCCAGAATTCAGATCTTCCTTTTTGTCACCAATGTTGCAAACCCTTCTATGAAGGCTTTAAGGGGAGAGAAAAAAAAATTAGGAGATGTCACAACCAATAACCGAAATAACAGCATCCTTTCACTCTCCCCAGCTTGTAGGCGAAATCACCTATTAGTTTTGGAAACCCAGACAAGTTTGGGTCCGTTATAATTATAAAAGGGATGAGTCAAACTCTTCTTAGCCCATATGGGTAGTACATTTCTTCTCCCCCTTTGAGATCCTTTCTTTTGAGGACCTGTTCCTTTTACCCCGTTTTGAGAACCTTTCTTCTGAGGACCAGCTCCTCCTATTTTAACCCCCTTTGTGACAAAATTCTCGTTCACCTGAAGTGCTTCAATTCTTGCGTTACATGCCTCATTGTAGTGTCCTTCTTTCCCACAGTAGGTGCACAACCAATTTTCAATTGTGGAGACATACTTGCTATGAGGGTTGTAGGGCGTTTTCTCCTTCTCAAAGCTAAGCCCCTCTTTACCGTTTCCTTTACTTTTGTACATAGAGGAAATCACGTCAAAAGACCAGGTCCACTTGAGAGCTTTGTCAAGATCAAACTTAACCCTATTCAAATCCATTTCTAGTACCTCATTCTTCTCAATCTCAGCAATGAGGCTTAGTTTTGCTATCATTAACTCATTTTCAAACACTAGAAAAGTTTCATTTGCTTCTCTTTTTCCCTTGAAAGACATTTTCACCCCTTCTCTCACTTGAATTTCCAACAAAATATTTTCTTGGTTTGTCTCATGGATTTGTTTCTTCATTTCTCCAGAGGATATACGCAGGTCATCCCTTTCTTGTTCTATCTCATCAATTACTTGATTCAGCTCACCCTTCTTAGAAACTAGAACGTGATACACATCAATTAACACGTTTGATAGTGATATCAGTTTCTTTTTTAGAGTAAACTTTTAAGTTTTTCTTTATGTCAAGAAAGTTTCTCTCCTTATCCTCATCATCATCATCATCATCATCATCATCATCATCATCATTTGTGTCAGAGTCAGCCATAAGTGCAAATATTGACTCATTTTCAGTTGCTTCATCTTGAATGTCCATCATTGATATGTCCCCTTGGTTATTTTCATCTTCAGATTCACTAGAGGAATCTCCCCATGCAGCAAGCGCTTGCTTCACCAGCTCGTCAGCAACTTCTCTTCTTCTGAATCTCCTGTCGGGGCACAGTTCCTTACAGCGATCTGTCATAATTGTCACCTTATTTTGAAGACAATCCTTCATCAAGTGACCAGGTTTCCCACATTTGCGACAACAGTTGTCGTTTTCGATGAAGTTTTTGCTGGAGCTTCCTGTCTTGGTGAATCCACCATTCTTCTTGATTATCTTATGAAACCTCAGAGTAAGATAGGCTATTTCAGATTCATTGTCACTAGAATCCGCTCTGGCAGCTTTAAGAACAAGATTTTTCTTTTTCTTTACTTCATTCTTTTCTACCTTTTTCAAGGTCATCTTCATCTCATATGTCTTGAGATTTCCTATTAGTTCATCAACAGTCAGCTTAGTGAGATCTTTGGCTTTATAGATGACATTTAATTTGCTGTCTCCAGAATTAGGCAAAACTATGAGTAGCTTCCTTACTAGTTTGGTAGATGTGATGACCTCTCTTAGAGATCTGAATTCATTAATTATAGAGGTGAGTCTAGTGTGCATATCATGGATAGATTCATCTTCTTTCATTCTGAGCAGCTCATACTCTGTAGTGAGCATGTCAATCTGGGAGTTTTTTACTTGAGTTATTCCTTCATTGCAGTTTGGAGAGCTTCCCAGATCTCCTTAGCAGTTGTACATGCTGAAATTTAATTGTACTCATCAGCTTCTATGCCACAGACAAGCATCTTCTTTGTTTTGCAGGTCTTCTCCACAGCCTTCTTGTCTGCCTTATTGTATTCTTGCCTTGTTTTTGGAGTGGTTGCCATGCCAGCTACATCTTTGTTTACAGGGACATGAGGACCATCATAAATGATATTCCACAGCTTTGAGTTTTCAGCCATAATGAAGTCATGCATCTTAGCCTTCCACCACCCATAATAATTTTCGTTGAAACTGGGAGGTTTGGTAGATGATTGACCTTCTTTCAGGTTTGGTACGACAGCCATTTCACAGATTCTTTCTAGGTGTTGACCTTTTAGAAAGCACCTGCTCTAATACCACTTGTTTGTAAAAAGTGTGTCAACCCAACAGTATATGGAGAGACCTGGTTGTCTACCAGTTCTCTCAGACAGTGCAGTAAGTAAATCACACAAGATTTTACTGTGAAAAAATTCTTGCTCAAGGGATTAAAAATCACGATCTACCACGTAGGATTTCAACTCCAGTATCACTAAGCAACTTCAGATTATAACCTCTTGCAATCTAGGAATCTAAATCACATAAATCCCTCACCCTCACAATATACCTATTGTAAGCTACACCTCTTGACTACCCTTAGCCAAGCTCACAACCACATTTGATTAACTGTAGAAAAACCAACTAATACACTTGACTAACTCTAGCCAAGGGTACCGCTCAATAGATTGGATAGGTAAACTGCCTAACAACTATTGAGAATTTAAAGTACCTACAATAGCTTCTTGAAAGAAGAGTAGGCTGAAGCACCTTGAAACTGGTCAAATAAATCATCAATATGAGAAATGAGATACTTGTTCTTGATTGTAACCTTGTTCAACTATCGATAGTCGATACACATACGCATGCTGCCATCCAACTTCTTCACAAATAGCACTGAAGCACCCCAAGATGAAACACCAGGTCCGATGAATCATTTACTCAACATATCTTGCAGGTGTTTCTTCAATTCCTTCAACTCTGCTGGAACCATCCGGTATGACAGAATAGAAATGGGCACGGAGCTCGGCTCCAAATCAATGCAAAAATCACCGTGTTAGTGCAATATTATCTACAACAAAGGTTTAGAAGAAGGAAGATCTAGGGGCCTTTACTATTCCATGTTATGTCGGTCACCATGACTTTGCTCATGCTCTTTGTGATAATGGGGCTAGCACCAATCTAATGCCTCTTGATATATACAAGCAGTCGGGGTTGGGAATGCCTAGAGCAGCTATCATGCGACTATAAATGGCTGATAGATCTATTAAGAGGTCAGTTGGAGTTGCAGATGATATACTAGTTTAGGTTGGTGATTTTCTTCTACCTGCTGACTTTATGATTCTTGATTGTGCTATAGATCGAGATATTCCTATTATTTTGGGGAGACCATTCCTTGCTATGGGAAGGGCTGTTATGGATTATGAAAAGAATGAAATTAAACTCTGAGTCAATGATGAGAAAGTTACTTTCCAGGTTAGTGAGGGGATGAAGTTACCAAGTGCTTACGAAAGCATTTCGATTATTGATTCTATTAATTTTATTGATGAAGCTGTTGAATTCAATATGGAAGAGGAATGTTTAGGCAAAGCACTTGCTGCCATTTTGGTGAACTTTGATGTTGATAATATGAAAGGTTATGTGGAGACTGTTAACTCGCTTTTAGGCTTGGGTTCTTACTCGTACCAACCAAAGAAGTTAGATTTTGATCCTGAAAACAGAAAGACTCCTCCAGTAAAGCCATCCATTGTAGAGCCACCTAATATTGAGCTTAAGCAGCTTCCTTCACATCTAAGGTATGAATTTCTGGGTCCAGATAATACTTTGCCAGTGATTGTTTCTGTATTATTGAATGAGGAGCAGACGAAGAGGTTGTTGGAGATTCTGAGAGTGTATAGACATGCGATTGGGTGGACCATTGCTGACATTTGGGGTTTCCTTCTAATATTTATGAGCACAAAATTTAGCTCGAGGAGTATAGTACATCGAGTATTGAACACCAGCGGAGGTTGAATCCATCTATGTAAGAGGTGGTGAAGAAAAAGATCATTAAATGGTTAGATGCTGGAGTTGTATATCCTATTACAGACAGCAAGTGGTTGAGCCCGGTACAATATGTTCCGAAGAAAGGAGACATCACAGTGGTGCCTAATGCTAAAAAAAGTTGATTTTGACTCAGACTGTTATCGGGTGGCGTATGTGCATGCATTATCATAAGCTGAACTCTGTGACTTGCAAAGACCATTTTCCCATGCCTTTTATTGATTAGATACTTGATCGGCTGGCTGGAAGGTCTTACTATTGCTTTTTAGACGGGTATTCTGGCTATAACCAGATTCATATTGCTCTTAAAAACCAGGAGAAGATAACTTTCACTTGTCCTTATGGGAATTTTTATTTTAGCAGGATGCCTTTTGGTCTTTGCAATGCACCGGCTACATTTCAGAGGTGCATGATATCGATCTTCTCAGATATGTTGAGGACTTCTTGGTGGTTTTCATGGATGATTTTTTGGTGGTAGGTGATTCTTTTGATGAATATCTTGACCATCTTGGTCGAGGTTTGAAGAGATGTGAGGAGACTAATATTATGCTTAATTGGGAGAAATGTCATTTTATGGTGAAGGAAGGGATCGTCCCAGGTCACAAAATCTCTGAGAAAGGGATTGAAGTTGATCAATCGAAAATTGATGTCATTGCCAAGCTTCCTCCACCTATCTATGTGAAAGGAGTCTGAAGCTTCTTGGGGCATGCAAGTTTCTATCGGCGCTTTATCAAAGACTTCTCCAAGATAGCGAATCCCATGTGCAAGCTTCTTGAAAAAGAGGCTAAGTTCGAGTTTGATGAGTTAAAGGAGTGCCTGAGTTCTGCTCCTATTATTGTATCTCCTGATTGGTCTTTTTCATTTGAGTTGATGTGTGATACGAGTGGTATTGCTATTAGTGTTGTGCTTGGTTTAGGAATAATAAGATCATGCACCCGATTTACTAAGCCAACAAAATTCTCAATGGGGCGTAGATGAATTATACTGTGACTGAGCAAGAGCTACTTGCTATAGTATATGCTTTTGAGAAGTTTTGGGCCTATCTGTTGGGATCTGAGGGGGTGGTTTATACTGATCATGTTGTCTTGAGGTATCTGATGGCGAAGCAAGAGGCGAAACCGCAGTTGATTAGATGGGTACTATTTTGAGGTGAAAGATCGAAAGGGGTCTGAGAACCAGGTTGCAGACCATCTCTCATGGCTTGAAGAAGCTGGGGGACCTTCAGAGGAGCTTGATATAGATAATGTCTTCCGAGATGAGAGGGTTCTAGCGGTGTCATTCGAGGTAGCATCATGGTATGCAGATGTCGCCAACTTTTTTGTGACAGGCTTATTCCAAATGAAATCAATGCATACCAAAAGAAGTAGTTCTTAAGAGATACTTGTCAATACTACTAGGATGAGCCATACTTATTTTGGAAATGCGTTGTAACATCATTCAGCATTGTGTCCCAAAGTCTGAGGTGATTGAGATTTTGAAAGCTTGCTATGACTCTTCTTTCGGCGGTCATCATGGTGGAACCCGAACTGCAACCAAGGTTCTTGAATGTGGGTATTACTGGCCCATTCTTTTCCATGATGCAAATTTGTCGGTACAATCATGTGATCAGTGCCAACGACAAGGTACTATTGGCAGGAGGCAGGAGATGCCTATGAATTTCGTGATGGATGTCGAACTGTTCGTTGTTTAGGGGATTGATTTTATGGGTCCCTTTGTGAGCTCTTGTGGTATGAAGTACATCTTGATGGCTGTAGATTGTGTGTCAAAATAGGTACAAGCAGTGCCTTTACCCAACAATGCTTAATGGGGTTCCTGAAGAAAAACATCTTTACTCGTTTCGGTACTCCAAAGGCAATCATCAGCGATGGTAGTTCACACTTTTGTAATAGAGCCTTTGCGGGTTTGATGAAAAAGTATGATGTGAAGCATAGGATGGAAACCCCTTATCATCCTTAGACAAGTGGCCAGGTGAAAGTTTCTAATAGGGAGATTAAGAGTATTTTAGATAAGACGGTCAATGATAATAGGACCGACTGGTCACGGAAGCTTGATGATGCTATCTGGGCTTATCGGACTGCATATATAACTCCTATTGGGACTTTCCCTTTCAGGCTGGTTTTTAGCAAGGCGTGTCATTTGCCAGTCGAACTTGAACATAAGGCCATGTGGGCACTGAAGAAGGCGAATATGGATTGGGATAAAGCAACTAAACTTCGATTGTTTCAACTCAATGACATGGATGAGTTCCAGTACTAGGCCTATGAGAGTGGGATGAAGCAACTAAACTTTGATTGTTTCAACTCAACGACATGGATGAGTTCTAGTACCAGGCCTATAAGAGTACACCTCGGTATAAAGAATGGATGAAACATTATCATGACCAGAATATCCTTAAGCGGGACTTTCAGAAAGGTGATTCTGTCCTGCTATATAACTCGAGGTTGAAGCTCTTTCTGGGCAAGTTAAAGTCCAGATGGTCCGGACCCTTCAAATTGGTAAGTGTTTCGGCTAATGTCTCAATGGAAGTGAAAACCATGGATGGGACTTGGACATTAAGGGTTAATGGCCAGAGGGTAAAGCACTACCATTCGTGCGTTGAAGGAGATAGGATCGTGGATAGACAGAGGCTGAAGCATAGATACACTCCTGATCCGGAGTAAACCGGTATCATCGTCGTTTGGCGAAAAATAAACGCTGCTTGGGAGGTAACCCAAGGTTTTAAATTCTTGTATTTTGCTTTTTGTAGTGTTAGTAGTTTTCGGGTGGTTTGACGTTTACTTTGGTGTAGGATCATAATGCAGGAAAGCTTAAGAATGAGAAGCAAAAATACAGGCCGCGTAAATTTATACAGACCATACTTTTGGATCGTAAAATTTCTGCACAAAAACAGTCACTCATTGTTTGGTCATATGCTTAAATACGGTTGAGAAGTACGGGCCATACTAGAAATAAGGACCGTATTTGCAGGCGTAAAAGGTAAGAAAAACTTTTGGGAACACTGTTTTGAAACATTCTTAAATACGACCAATGATACGGGTCGTATCTAAAAATATGACTGGTAAATATTGTTCGTATTTAAGCATGATACAAAACAGTTGTTGATGCCAAAAAAGATATCAAAATACGGACCGTATTTAAAATTACAGCCCGTATCTTTATTTTGAAAAAAGAAAAAGAAAAATGAGCAGAGGTTTTAAACAAAACCCCCCATCGCGCCTTTCACCTCCCCACATCACAAAACCTTAACTCCCACTACACCCACGATCATCCACCATTTCACTACTATAATTCGTCCATAAAATCTCTATAAATACCTCAAAATACATCACTAAACTCCACACCTATCATCCCTGCTAAACCCAACAACCCCTTTGATTTATTTTAATTTTTTTTCTTAGTTTTTCTCTTCGTCTCATCAATTATAGTCACAAATTTATCATCACAACAGATATGACTGCAAAATACTCAGTAAGGAGAGGTACTGGGCCAAGGGGCCGAGTTCGAGAGAGAGCAGTTGTCACCCATGCATTGCATAACCGCCCCTCCCAGTCTAAAGAGGAGGAGGAGGTCATGCCACAGAAGAAGAACCCGGGGACTACCACAGCTGATCCCCCGACTATGGCACCTTTAGCTTCTGATTCCTCCCAATCTGAAGAGGAGGAATCTTCAACATCTGCTTCGGGGGAGACAGAAACTGAGGGCATTGAACAAGCGAGTGAAGCGAAAGGGAACTGAACAAGTGAGTGGTTTAGTCGAGCCTTCCTCTGCCCCTCTAGTCCTTCAGCTTTAGGTAGTGAAAGTGAGGGCCGAAAGTTGAAATCAGAAGCAAGAAACTGCACGAGGACGAGTTGCGGTTCCCACTCAAGGGAGCCAAAGAACTATATGAGCAGGGGATAGCTCCGACGAAAAGAGGGTGTAAGCCGCAGAGAAATATCTGGGAAGAGGGCGATTAACTTTTGGGCCTAACCACCTATCCTGATATTGCTGAGGCACTCCGATTATACCAGCTAGCAGTAATTGGAGACCCTCCTGGAGAATATTTTCCAGTGCTTGTGCAAAAATTCTATGCCAATTATAGGGATGCATTGCATTTGATGAAATCACCAAGCGAGTCCATACACACACTGCCACTCCTTGAGACTGTTACGGTCTGCAATGCCAAGGTCGACATTTCTAAAAAGGCCATCAACAGGGTCTATTTTGGTGATGACTATGCGGAATCGAACAATGAGGCGGAATTCATTGACAAACAAGAAAGGAAAGAAGGCAGGTTTGTGCTACAGTGGGCGGCCACTGTAATAGCACGTGGTACTCCAGCTTGGACGATGATTCTGAGTCAGAAGATTTTTAAAAATTCTCTCACTTTGCAAGCCAGATTTTGGTGGATTTTAATCAAATACAGGGTGCTACTAACACATAATGACAACACTCTCACTAGTGCCCAGGAAATGACAGTTGCAACAATAATGTCCTTGTATATTATGAATTTGGGGCATTTGATTATGAGGAGATTAGAGCGAGAGCACCACAGCCATCCACCTCCCTCATATTTTCATGCCTTATTATAGAGTTGTGTAGAAGAGCTCGATTAATGAACATCCTCGAATGGGATCTCGGTGTTAAGACTACTCGAATTGGTTATTGGAATAAGAGCAAAAATGTGCGGCTGAAGATATCGAGATTCCTGCTGATGATAACGAGACTTAGTCTGAGTCGGGTCTTAGGGCTACGGGGGATGCCACCACTGAGGCACCATACGGCACGCCCGGTGGTCGCTTATGCCTTGTTCGGTATCTGCTGCCTCGCAGAATCGCTACTAATTCGGTGTATGCCAATGCTTTTCGCTACTTCGATATTGCACCACCACCTACTTTTTTTGCTTTTTTTTTAGCACGTGCCACTTTTTTAGTTGTACCTCCACCGGCAGTACAGTGAGGGTCTGATCCCTTATCATTGACCAGAACAACTTCAGGGAAGTAGCCATCAAAGCAAGAAGGGCCGACAAGTAGGTTAGCGTTATTATTGAGCAGTTCAGGCCGTATGCGGCGAAATAGATCACGCTTGCCACCAAATCAATCCTGGCTGAAACTGAGAAGTCTCATACCATTCTCCGCACTAGACTTGATGGTTTGAGACAAGACTGGTTGCGGTAGAGAGGGCAGCGCTCGGGGGTGATTTAGGAATACTATAGGCAGAGCTTGCCAAGCTAAAAGCAGAGTGGAGGCGCTTAAAGAACGAGAGCAGGTTGTGTTAGAGGATCCCACTCCAACGACAGAGGTTGATTTGGATGAGTTTCTTCGAATAGAGAACTTGTTAGATGATGATGATGAGCACGTGTCCATAGTCCAGAAAGGCAAGAGAAAATGGTAAAATGTGGACCCGTCCGTTGAGGACCCAACAGAGGTGACTCGGAAGTTGCATCTCCAGGAGGATGAGGGGTTCCAGATCACAGTGCATAATTCTCTGCGTGAGAATTACCCTAATCCTATTGGTGCTTTTACTAGTCGCCCACCGGCGAATGTCTCTGCTACTGAGGAGACTACTACCACTGAGACTGATACTGCAGCTTTGCCTCTGGAGGCGGCACAGCCCCGAGATGATCACAGCGCCTAGTGCGCCTAGGTACCACTTACCCTACTTATGCTTATTTTGATGCACTGGGGACAATGCATAGTTTTTTATTTGGGGGTGGGGCTATTGGAGCTGTATATTTTTATATATGTGTTTAGGACCGCTTTGGCTTTTCTTTGCCAGAGTTCTTTTCCCGAGGGGTTTATTTCTGTTAAAACTGGCATATTAGGTTGTTTAGTTAAAATAGATTAATTATGACTTGGATGGTAGTAGTTGTTAAACTTACGGCTATGCATATGTGATTTTGTGTTTTTAATGAAAAATGACCTCTCCGAATTTTTGATGTATATGCTCGGAATGTGATAGTGTATTGACATGTATGTTTCTTTTGATGGCATTTTGAGTATTGGGGTGTTATGTGTGACGAATGTTTGCTTGGGTAGTCAATAAAACAATCCCTATGCCAATGTGTGTGAGTCGTTAGTATGTGTTCATGTTTTATACTTGCAATCTAGAACTTGCCCAGTTGGTCATTCTTGATTACTAAGGACAGTTTGGGTGTTGAAATGATCTTAGGCTTTCTTTGTGTGAATTTGAAGCCCTGATTTCCTTATAAGCCTAACCCGTTCATGTATATATTCCCTTGTTTCCCCCTTTGAGCCTTTAACTTTTTCCATAGCTAGCCGCTAAATAACCCCTACCCTTGTGTGAAATAATTCTAGGTTTGCACCATCTCCCTCCTTGACGCTATAAAAGAATAGAAAGAAGCCGAAAGGCCTAAGTTGGGGGTGAAACATATGTGAGAAAGAGGCTAAAAGCCTAAGTTAGGGGTGGTATGAATGACCTAGTAAAAGATTTGATGTGGTTGTATTTGTATATAGAATAATATTGAATTATTTTTAAAAAAAAAAGTAAAAAAAAAAAGAAGAGAAAAATCAGAAAATCAGTACACAAAAATATAGTGAACATATAATAGTTTGTTGAAACCACATCGAAGTTGAAGAAGTGAAAAGATGGAGAAAGACAGGGATATCACGGAAAGTAAAATGTAGTGTTCAAAGAGGGTGAATCACTATTATTCAAATATGTATCATACCCGTCCCTAAGCCTACATTGCAAGCCTGAAAAAGCCCTAGTGTGATCACAATCGAACAGTCCGAAGTTGAAAGCATTGAAAATTAGGGCAAGCATATGGCAGTTGCAATTGTAGTATATGAACTTCTTTGTGAGTGTGAGTGTTTATATTCTTCTTTGTCCTTGTCCCGTTTATCCTTGTACATATATGTGTGGGATATTTTTTGGTTTTCGTGAGGGCATAAGGGTTGAAAGAAATTGTGAAAACAAGTGATTGCCCAAAGTAGCATTTGTATATGCATTGATAGTTCCAATAACTTTATGTCATGGATTGAAGCTTCATTGTGAATTGTAACATGTTTTGAGTGGTACATCTTGTTTGAAATTGTGAAATTGAGAGGGTCAGTTATGAAAGAGATGCATGCCAGTAGTTCTTAGCTAAAACCACTATAGATATTTTTATTCTGTTGTATCAAGTTTAGTTGAGTCTTTTGTGTTGTATTAATTGCTTAAGGACAAACAAAGACTTTAAGTTGGGGGTGTTGATATGTCATGAAATTACGGCACATATGATGCTTTTTTACTATAAGTTTTACTTATTTATAAGCAAGTTTGTGTTGTTTTGATGTGTTTTTATTGTGTTTCAGGTAATCGACGAGTTAAAGGACAAAAACAGTGAAGTTGCAAAACTGCCACAAAATGGTGAGGAATTACGGACCGTATTCTTGGTCGTGATTAAGGATAATAGCAACAAAATGTTGAAGTTAGAGATGCTAAATTACGGACAAGAAATACTGTCTGTATTCTGCTATAGGGTCGTATTCCAACTCACATTTAGTGGATAAAGTTGAGGCAGAATGTCAAGTTTGGGGATGCTAAAATACGGCCAAGTTTCACGAACCGTATAATTTTACACAGACCATATAATATGAT
This sequence comes from Lycium ferocissimum, assembly GCF_029784015.1. NCBI lineage: Eukaryota > Viridiplantae > Streptophyta > Magnoliopsida > Solanales > Solanaceae > Lycium > Lycium ferocissimum. Next base: position 19,950,875 of record NC_081344.1, read on the forward strand.
CCTAACTTTTACTGAAGACCAAAAGAATTTCCAACCGTATAATTGTATACTGTCCATATCATATTATACAGATCGTAATTAATGCTGTCAGGGCCGTTTTGAAATTATGGAATTTTTTGTTTTTGAGACCTTATAAATAGTTCCTTGTAGGGTTTAATTTATGATCAGTTGTTAGACTTTGTCTTTTGACTTAGAGCATTAAATACTTCATTGTTTTTGGAGCTTTTGGAGAACAAGACAATTACTTTCATCTTATTTTAATCAATAGTAAGCACTATGAATTCTTTATTACTTTGTTCTTCATTCTTCGTTATGAGTAGCTAATTTCTCTACCAAGGTTGTGAACCCTAGGATGGGTGTTATATGATTGGGAATTGAGATTGATATATGCATAATGGATTGTTAGGGTTTATTTATTCTTTATTCTTCAATTATAATTGATGGTTGCAAACACAGATTAAAGGCGTAAACTTTGCTTAACTTGGGAAAATTGAGTAGGGTTTGGTAGGGATAAATAACAAGAACTCGGGGGTAACGCCTCGCTTAATAGATTCACTTAGGGATAAGAGGAATTTACTTGACAAAAGATTAACCGTTCTTTATATACACTTTTTGTATTTGGGAAAATCATAAAGAGAAATAGTCCTTAATTATTGAAAAATATTAGGGATTCAATAAGAGGTTAAGTGCATTCATACAACGATCCATTAGAAGTATATCAAGATTAATCACCACAGCATACACTTTATCTAAAAGGGGGACACAACCTTGGTTTCTTTAATCATATTCATTACAATCAAAAGTAATTAGTTAGCAATTAAGTAATAAACAACCAATTTTCTACAAACTTAACGGAATACAAAACTAGACCGCAAGAAAGTACTATTTAATTTTAGTAACCTTTTCACATTATATTCGCTGTGGGATTCGATCCCAACCTAGTTGGGTCACTATATTTCACATTTTCCGCTTTACATCATTTAATAGGTGTAATTTGAGCATATCAATAAACCCTAGGATGACTATTATAAATCCTTTTTAATCTAATTGAGTTTTGTTGGGAAATTCGCTGATTTCTATCATCCAATTAATGGGTAATTAGTCCCTAGGCTTGAAACCTCCTTTTATTTCAAGAATCTAGGTCATGGAATTTGGTCTCATCTTATGATTATTATTCCTTCAAGGTGAGATATGTTCATGATGATAGTTCCATAATGATAATCGAAAGTTTATCGACCTTACGTCACTCCGATAGAGTTATAGCTTTTATTTGGGCTCTCATGCATGCTTTATATATATATATATATATATATATATATATATATATATATATATATATATATATATATATATATGTATGTATGTATGTATGTTTGTATGTATGTATGTATTTTCTCACACTAAGCTGCGCTATAGTCGGCTAGGTACGACACCTATTGTGCACACCACTGCAGTTGGGTATGGATAACACCGAGCCTACATGGCTGGGTACGGATAACACCGAGCCTATAGGGCCAGGTACAGTATTATGTGTATATGTATGGAAAATGTTTTTTTTTTCCAAAAAGGCAAGCATGCATGACATCCTCCTTAAGAGGCATTCTAATATACAGGTTCTCTTTCGTATCACTTGTTACTTTCATATCTATGCTATGTTGCTTTCCATGCCTTGCATACTCAGTACTTTATTTGTACTGACGTTATTTTATTTATGGATGTTGCATTCATGCTCGCAGGTAGGTACAGATCCTTAGGCTGCCCTCTCAGCATTGGTACAGGAGCACTCCACTTGATCCGGAGTTGTAGCTCAGCTTGGTATGATCCTTTTGTGTACATTTGGGCATGGCGGGTTCCCATCCCACCCTTATTATGTTATGTACCCCATGTAGAGGCTCGTAGACAGATATGAATAGTTAGATGTCCTTATTCCTTCTCGGTCTATATCTTGTTACATCATTTGACAACCTTGTCGGCTTGTATACATAGGTACAGTTTGATGACGTGTATATATATAGATGCATATATCTCTTGGGCTTATGTCCCTTACAGCTTATGATGTTTATTAGTTAGTATGCTGGCCTACTCAGGTATGATTATGTAATGAATATATGTCATGTGGTGCTCGGTAGGTTAGCTCTGGGTACTCGTCATGGCCATCGAGTTAGGTCGTGACAAAAGTGATATCAAAGCAGTTCATCCTAGGGTTTGTCTACGAGCCGTGTCCATTAGACTCTTGTTTATGGGTGTGTGGTATGCCACACTTAGAAACAGGAGGCTGCAGGACAATTAGGAATGACTGACCTTTCTTTCTCATCTTAGATCATGCGATAGAGCCATGTTATAAGGATTTCCCTTTTCTGACCATATGTTATAATTTCAGCGATTTCTGTAAAGAGGAAAGCTTCAGTAGTCCAGAAGGGCAAGTCAATGGTTGATAGAAGAACTGGACAGGTACCACCGGTAGAGGTTGAGGAGAGCGAGTCACGAAATGAGGTTCCATCTCGGTCCTCTCATACCCTGCCAGCTCCAGATGAGCATAGAAGAGCCCCAGCTCCAAAGACCGCCAGTTCCTCCATCGGATGCCTCGGGCTAGGAGATGAGAGAGGCTATTCAGTTGTTGACCCATTAGTAGCCGCTCAGGCCCAGCGATAGGGTACGGGTCATGGTGATAGGGCTGTTAGTGCCAGAGTTTATGATTTTATTAATTTAGAACCTCCATAATTCTTTGGATCGAAGCCAGATGAGGACCTGTAGAACTTTATAGATGGGATGCTAAGGACGTTGTGGGTGATGCATGCTTCAAAGACTGAGTCGGTAGAGCTGGCTTCTTACAGATTACGGGATGTGATTGTTCATTGGTATAATACCTGGGTGTCTTCTAGAAGGGTTAATGCACCTCCACCCGTGTGGTGGGAGTTCGTAGATGCCTTTCTTTGACATTATTTGCCGCTAGAGATTCGACGGGCAAGAGCTGATAGATTCTTGAATCTTACACAGGGGAGCATGAGTCCTCGGGAGTATAACTTTCATTTTAATTCATTGGCTAGGTATGCTTCAGCTATGGTAGCTAACATGGGAGATCGTGTTTACCAATTTTTAAGTGGATTGGGACCACATTTGATTGATGACTTCTTGATGGCCTCACTTCAGACATGTATGGATATTTCCTGTATTCAGACACACGCTTAGAATCTTGAGGAGCGCCAGCAGCAGCGGAGGGTCGAGCGTGAGCATAATAGGGGTTATAGTAAAAGAGCTAGATCTTCAAATGCTGTTAATGAATTCAGAGGGGGTCAGAGGCAACAGTATTCTAGGCATTCAGGCCATTCAGCGGGTGGTGCACCTCCACAATTTGCAGGATAGAGATTTGATTGATCTATTTATTCAGGATCAGGTCAGGGTTCGAGAGCTTCAGGATCTCAGTATAGAGATGATTCAGGCTAGATAAGGCCACCTTTACCACGATTTTCTTAGTGTGGTAAGATACACACTGGGCAGTGCCATTTGGGTTCATATGTTTGCTATGCCTACAGTCAGCCAGGTCATATTATGCGGGAGTATCCATTGAGAGGTGGTAGAGGTATAGTTCAGCCCACATGATCAGCAGCTAGTTCATCATCATCTGTATGCCCTCCAAGGAAAAGATCTCAGACATCAGCAGGCCGCGGTAGATGTAGAGGGGGAGCATCTAGTTCGAGCGGTTCTCAGAACCGCATTTATGCATTGGCGGGTTAACAAGATCTTGAGTCTTCGCCTGATGTTGTTACAGGTATACTATCAGTATCTTCTTATGATGTATATGGATTGATAGATCCAGATTATACATTGTTGTATGTTACTCCTTTTATTACTGGTCAGCTTGGGGTGAAACTCGAGTCAATTAAACCTTTTGAGGTGTCTACACTCGTTGGTGACCCGGTGATAGCAAGATGAGTATATAGAAATTGTATGGTTATAGTCTGTGACCGTCATACCATGGCAGATTTGATTGAGCTAGATATGGTAGATATTGATGTTATTATGGGTATAGATTGGTTGACCTCTTATTATGCTAATGTTGATTGTAGAACGAAGATGGTTCGATTTCAGTTTCTAGGAGAACCAGTTCTAGAGTGGAAGGGCAATACAGCATCTCCGAGGGGTAGGTTTATTTCCTATCTCAAGGCAAGGAAGATGATTTCTAAGGGTTGTATTTATCGTCCAGTCCGGGTTCACTATTAAAAAACTGGAATTAGCTACGAACTTCGTCGCTAATCCGTCACTATATTGCTCGTAGCTAACAGATACATGTCATTAATCCATTATTAAACAGGATTAGCGACATATTTTGCTATTTAGCAATGGAATTCGTCCGTCGCTAAATCCTATTTTTTTAGTAGTGGTTCAGGATAAAGAAGCAAAGCCGACTCTTCAGACTATTCCAGTAGTAAATGAATTTTCAGATGTGTTCCCGGACGAGCTTCCAGGCCTTCCACCATAATGAGAGATTGATTTTGCCATTGATGTGTTACCAGATACTAAGCCAATACTTATTCCTCCTTATAGAATGGCACCTGCAAAATTGAAGGAGTTGAAGGAGCAAATGAAGGATTTGCTTGAAAAAGATTTTATCACGCCTAGTTTATCGCCGTGGGAGTGTTGTTTGTAAGAAAGAAGTATCGATCATTATAGATGTGTATCGACTACAAGCAACTACATAAGGTAACAATAAAGAATAAGTACCTACGATAAAGAATAAGTACCTACGATAAAGAATAAGTACCCACTCCCGAGGATTGATGATTTATTTGATCAGTTATAGGGTGGTAAATGGTTCTCAAAGATAGATTTGAGTTCAGGGTATCACCAAGTGAGGGTCAGAGAGAAGGATATTCCGAAGACAGCCTTCAGAACTAGATATGATCATCTCGAGTTTTGGGTAATGTCGTTTGGGTTGACTAATGCACCGGCGGTATTCATGGACTTAATAAATAGTGTATTCAGGGCTTTCCTAGATTTGTTTGTCATTGTGTTTATGGATGATATTTTGGTATACTCTCGTTCAGAAGCGGAACTTGCAGATTATTTACGCGTTGTCCATAAAGTTTTTCAAGCTCGGAAGTTGTATGCAAAGTTCTCTAAATGTGAGTTCTGGTTGAATTGTTTGACTTTTTTGGGGCACATTATTTCAGCTGATGGTATTCCGGTGGATACGCAGAAGATTGAAGCTGTGAAGACTTGGCCGAGACCCACAACACCCTCGGAGGTTCATAGTTCTCTAGGTTTGGCTGGCTATTACAGGAGATTTGTAGAAGGTTTTTCTTCTATTTTTGTACCACTGATGAAGCTGGCTCAGAAATAAGCTAAGTTCCAATAGACGGATGCTTGTGAGTGAAGTTTTCAGGAGTTGAAGAACATATTGAATTTGGCTCTAGTATTGACACTTCCAGAAGGACCGGACGACTACGTTATTTATTGTGATGCCTCAGGTGTTGGGCTAGGTTGTGCGTTAATATCGCATGGTAAATTTATTGCTTACATATCAAGGCAGTTAAGAAAGCATGAGAAGAACTATCCAACACATGATCTAGAGCTAGCTGCGGTGATTCATGCATTAAAGATGTGAAGGCACTACTTGTATGGTGTTCATGTGGATATTTATACAGACCATAAGAGTCTCCAGTATATTTTATAGTAGAAGAAGTTGAATTTACGGGAGAGGCGATGGTTAGAGTTATTAAAAGATTATGATGTTATCATTTTGTATCATCGTGGGAAGGCAAACGTAGTAGCCGATGCCCTTAGCCGCAAATCCATGGGTATCTTATCGTGTGTTCAGCTAGATAAAATGGAGATTGTTCGCCAGCTTTAGCATTTAGCTAGTCTAGGAGTTCGATCATTGGACTTGGGTGATACGGGAATTACTATTCATGATGCGGAAGTTCTATCTTTAGTAGCTGAGGTGAAAGAGCGCCAGTACGAGGATCCCATGTTAGTCCATTATAGAGATATATCTCTTCAGAAGAAGAAGTCACCATTCGAGGTTTCTGCAGGTGGAGTTGTCAAATATCAAGGCAGACTGTGTGTTCCTAATGTTACAGGATTACATCATATATTATAAGGGAGACTCATTATTCCCGTTATTATATTCATCCAGGGATGACGAAGATGTATCATATATTAAGGAAGTCTATTGGTGGGATGGAATGAAGAAAGACATAGCAGGGTTTGTAGCCCAGTGTCCAAATTGTCAACAGGTGGAGATTAAGCATCAGAAGCCCGGCGGGTTATTGCAAGCTATCGAGATTCCGACTTGGAAATGGGAAGCAATTAATATTGATTTCATTACAGGCTTGCCCCATTCTCAGCGTAAGTTTGATTCCATATGGGTGATTGTTGATAGACATACAAAATTAGCTAATTTTCTACCTTTCAGGACTACTTACTCCGCTGAGGATTATGCGAAGCTTTACATCAAGGAGATAGTTCGACTTCATGGTGTCCCGGTATCTATTATCTCCGATAGGGGGCTCAGTTTACAGCTAATTTCTGGTAATCCTTTTAGAAGGGTTTAGGGAATCAAGTGAATCTTAGCATAACATTTCATCCCCAGACAGACAGGCAGGCTGAGCGTACTATTCAGCCATCGAAGACATGTTACGGGCATGTGTATTAGACTTCAAAGGTAGCTGGGATGATCATTTGCTGCTTATTGAGTTTGCGTATAATAATAGTTATCATTCCAGTATCCAGATGGCCCCATATGAGGCTTTATATGGGCAAAAGTGTAGATCACCTATTGGATGGTTCGAAGTGGGGAAGACTAAATTAGTAGGGCCAAATTTGGTTCAACAAGCAGTGGAGAAGGTCAAGCTTATTCAGGATCGATTATTGGCAGCCCAGAGTCGTAAGATATCTTATGCAGATAATCACCGACGAGACTTAGAATTCCAGGTTGATGATTGGGTATTCCTGAAGGTGTCACCTATGAAAGGCATTATGAGATTTGGTAAGAAGGGTAAGCTTAGCCCTCAGTACATTGGACCTTACAGGATTGTACGTAGAGTGGGCCAAGTGGCCTATAATTAGATTTACCTCCAGACTTAGAATCAGTCCATCCAGTCATTCATGTATCGAGGCTTCGCAAGTGTATTGGACATCCTTCTAGAGTTTCCATTGATGATGTTCAAGTAACCAAGCAATTATCATATGAAGAAGTTCCCATTGCCATTCTAGATAAGCAGGTTCAAACATTGAGGAATAAAGATGTAGCTTCAGTTAAGGTCCTTTAGAGGAACAAGAATATCAAGGAGATAACTTTGGAAGCTAAGGAAGATATGAGATCCAGATATCTACACTTATTTCCACTTTCAGAGGAGGTCCAGACAGAGACATCATTGCCTTCAAGTGCGTAGTGCTTCATTTTTTATGATTATTGGTCGTGTGAGGCCATTGTTGTTATTGCTTGTTATAGCCCTGTGTGGCATTGTATATTTTGGTTTGTTGTGACAGGTTGGTAGTACTATAGTTACAGGGGAAACTCTACCAAAAATTTTATGGAATTCCTGAGAGTTTAACATTCGCGGACGAATGTTTAGAAGGGGGGTAAGGATGTTACACCTCGTAGTTTTGTACTATGAGATTCGTTGGATGTTAGTTATCCTAGTTATGGACACCGAAGTTATGTTGAAGGTTATATGAGATTATACATGCCTATCTTATGGTTATGAGGGTTTAAGTTCATGTATAGTAAGTTGTGGAAGGATTGGAGAACAAGTGAATTAAAGAAATTAATTTTGTCGGAACTTTGAAAAAATTTGGCAGAATTTTGGATAAGATTTTTGGTCCAACTTGAGAGAGGTATATCTCCTAGAATATGGGGAGTTATGGAATGCATAACCTACGTAAATTCAAGTTCAGTGAGTCTTCTTTCTAATGCAATTGACAGAACGCAAATCTGAGAAGCAGTAACACTTTTACAGACCGTGAAAAATTTCACGGACCATAAAAATGAAAAAATTTCTATCGTGAAACGGTGACAGTGAGGAGGATCCACTGGACTGATTTCACGGTCACTTTCACGGCCAGCGAAATTTTTCACGGTCCGTGAAAGTGTACTGTGAATTTGAGGTGGTGGAATTTTCTCCTTTGTGATAAATTAAAGGGGCCACGACTTGGGGTCATTATTTTACCAAAAACAGATCCTTCTAGACCCTCTAAGCCCTCCCAACCATTTCTAATCATCTCTAATCATCCCAATCTATTCTAAGAGAAGATCAAACCTTGAAACCCTAAGCTAGTTCAAGGAAGAAGTGAGTACTTGCTTCTAGTTGGATTAGTGGTGAATTAAATCTTGGAGCAAGTTGTGTGTGGCTAAAGATCTTCAAGAAAAAGGTATGTTATTCATATTATTACATATGTTGGGTTGATTTGGAGGTTAGTAAGTCTTAGAAGTGAAGAGAATCATAGTAGAGAAGTTATAAGGTATTAAGTTGAAGTATTGGTCATGGATTGAATTTGAAAAAGAAGTTTTGGAGGATTTGAGTGTAATTTGAATATAATCTCTTGACTATGGAATTTTAAATGTTTTTATTATTTTTTGGGAGTTGTTGTGAATTTTGGAGCAAGTAAGTGATATAGGGGAAATACTGCTGAATTCTGCTAGCTCACCAATTAATTTAGTTTGACCTTATGAGAGTTTGAACGACTTAACCTTAGTTTGAATCATCTTGAATGTAGATTTGCAAGCTCAGGGGGATAGATGTTGAGTGGTTAAGTAAGAAACGAGGTATGTTAAGGCTTTCCCTTTCTTTTTTATGGCATGATCTTATCGATACAAACCCATTCACATGATATCCATAATGTCCCTATTCCTAGAAATACTAGAAGCTTATGGTTCTTGATGTTCTTATGATTATTGATCTTATCATATGATTATTGATCTCATCTTATGGTTATTGATCTTATTCATCGATGTTGGTCTCATCTTATGATTATTGTTCCTTCAAGGTGAGATATGTTCATGATGATAGTTCCGTAATGATAATTGGAGGTTTACCGATCTTACGTCACTTTGATAGAGTTATAGCTTTTATTTGGGCTCTCATGAATGCTTTATATATATGTATGTATTTTCTCACACCGAGTTCCGTTATAGTCGGCCGGGTACAGTACCTATTGTGCACACCACTGTAGTTGGGTACGGATAGCACCGAGCCTATATGGCCGAGTATGGATAACACCGAACCTTTATGGCCAGGTACGGTATTATATTTACATGTACGAAAAATGTTTTTTTTTTAATAAAAAGGCAAGCATGCATGACATCTGCCTTAAGAGGCATTCAGATGTACAGGTTATCTTTCTTATCTATTGTTACTTTCATATCTATGCTATGTTATTTTCCATGCCTTACATACTCAGTACTTTATTCGTACTGATGTCCTTTTTTTCATGGACACTGCGTTCATGCCCGCAGGTAGACATAGAAATGGTACAAATCCTTAGGCTGCCATCTCAGCGTTAGTACAGGAGCACTCCACTTGTTCCGGAGTTACAGCTCAGCTGGGTATGATGTTTTTGTGTACATTTAGGCATGGCGGGGTCTTGTCCCGTCCTTATTATGTTATGTACTCCATGTAAAGGCTCGTAGACAGATTTGCATAGTTAGATGTCCTAAGACCTTCTCGGTCCATATCTTGTTACATCATTTTGACAAACTTTGCTCTTACTTGTATACATAGTGTACACACACATACATATATATATATATATATATCTTGGGCTTGTGTCCTCACAGCTTATGATGTTTATTAGTTAGTATGACGATCTAGTCAGGTATGATTATGTAATGAATGTATGTCATGTGGTGCTTGGTAGGTTAGCTCCGGGTGCCCGTCATGGCCCTCGAGTTGGGTCATGACAAAAGGAAGGTTACGACTTACCTTATGGTTAGACTTCGATTGGTGATGCATATGTAGAAGTAGTTATTGATGGGGAACGCATGATAGGCCTTCTAGCATGGCATAGAGGTGAAATCCAATTAGGTTGGTTCCGTCAGCTGCTGTGTGGGCTTGTCGCCATATTTGCTATGTTTTCGATTTTGTGTTCATTCATCTCTCTCTTGTCTTCTCACTTATCATCAGTAAAAGGAAAGATTATGAAAAAGGCTTGAATTTTTGTTGTGTACTTCATGAACTGTGTTGGATATGATGATAAGTTAGAGAGTGAAGCCGCCGATGTTTTTGCCGGAAAGCGTAAAAGAGAGATGAGAATCCATGATCCAAGGTTGTTTCCGGAGCAAAATGTGTGCTCGTGATCCAAGGTCATTTATTGAGTTCTTGATGCCCGAATAATACATGGACTTCACGAATCCCCTATTGGTCATGGTTGTGAGACTTGGCCCTTAGCATGTGTGTACGGTACAGAAAGGTTGGCCAGTACATTGCATAGCATTGTATCGCATATACATTTATTCATTTGCATTGACTGATTCTGTGACTCAACTGATTTGTGCATTTCAATTGATCTTATGTTTCGATTGATCTTATTCATGGTCTGACTTTATACTGAGACTGTTCTTGGAGTGTGCTTTATTACTTATCTACTTACTCGTTAATTTCTGTCTTTTATAAATGTGAACTAATTATTGTCGGCTTATGATGCTTACCATTACTGCGTTGTACTTTTTTATGAGTGTAGAGTTCACTTTTGCATCTTCATCACAGCCTCGCAAGTGATCCCGAGGCCTATCTACAGGAGTCTTCAGGGTTAGCACTGCCAGATCCGTAGCCCGAAGTCTCCTTCTCTCTATTATCTATCATTTACACTCTTTTGAGACAGCTATCTTTAGGATTGGGACTTAGTATTCCATTTCAGACTTGTATTTATTTAGTAGCTCTTGTACTACGGTTCAGACCAGATTCTTGGGGTGTATGTTTGTATTTTTTGCACTTTTACCTAGTATTTATATATTGAGACTGTTTATGAATTATCTTCATCTTCTGCATGTTTATTTAAATAAGGTATAGTAAGGGAAGGGTTCACCCATATGGAGGGATAGCATGGGTGCCTGCTCGACCTACGAGTTGGGTCGTGACAAAATTGGTATCAGGGCCCTAGGTTATCGGTCTCACAAGTATATGAGCATGTCTAGTATAATCTTGCGGATCGGTACGATGTGCTCCGTACTTATCTGTGAGAGGCTATAGGAAATTTAGGAAATTTCCAATTCTTTCATTCCTTTCGTGCTACTTTATTCAAATTGGTATCTAGAATGTTCAAATTAATATTTGACGCCACTTCTATCCTCTCACAGATAGTAAGGACCCATGCAACTATTGTGAGGGATGAGGTGCCTGAGGCCTCTGCTAGGGCCAAAGTAAGAGGTCGAGGCCATGTGAGAGGCCGAGGTGCAGCACTGACCAAGGACAGGGCCTCTGCAGTTGGTCAAACTCACCAGATCTTTATCTCTACAGCCAGAGGTTCAGTATGAGCATGAGCCCATGGATGAGGGAGAGTTGGGACCAGCCCAGCCTCAGCCTGATGTGATTTCTACTCCTGTTCTCCAGGACACCATGATTCGTATATTGAGCTTTATTGAGGGTTTGCACCAGATGGGTGGCCTTCCAGCCACTCTAGGAGGGTCTCGGACTAGAGCGGGAGGATAGACTCCTGAGTAGTATCAGATTCATGGAGTGCATCCTGCTGCTGTGGTGGCTCCCCATATCGATGAGATCCCAGTGCCTGCTTTCGCTCCTAGGACTTTTGCCGGTTCGACTATGATCGTTGAAGAGCAGGATCTGTTTGGTAGGCTCATCAAGATGAAGCCGTAGGAGTTCTTTGGTATGCCTGGAGTGGACGCGTACGAATTTATTGTGGACATTCATAAGAGGCTCCATAAGTCGAGTATAGTTGAGTCTCATTGGGTTGATTACATCTCTTTCCAGTTACGTGGGGACGCAAATATGTGGTGGAGGTTTTACGTTAAATATTGACCAGCTGGATCACTTCCCTTGTCTTGGACCCAGTTTTATCAGGTATTCTTCGTGAAGTATGTCCCCTGTACTTTAGGAGATAAGAGGAGAGATGAGTTTAATGACTTTGAGCAAAAGGGTATGTCTATCGTTGAGTACGAGGCTAGATTTCATTCTTGGCCCGTTATGCTATTCAATTGATTCCCACCGAGGTAGAGAGGGTAAGGAAATTTCAGACGATTAGTGCTTCCATTGAAGTTGTCCTGTCTTCAGCTTGTGGCTAAGGTTTCTTCATTTCAGTCGATAGTGGATCATGCTACAGATGTCGAGTCTGCTAGGATTAGAACTCATGGGGGGGGCAGTGACAAGAGAATCTGTCAGTTTGGCAGTTTTAGTGGTTTTTCTAGCTTTGGTGTTTCTACTTCGAGAGGTGAGGGCCATCCGGGCCGGGTTAATCAACACTATTCTAGTCGCCCCATCTAGTCCGCATTTTAGATATCATCAGGTGGCCCTTCTGGGAAGAATGGACTGGGTATTGTGCAGACTTCTTGAAGTTCCTATTCTCGACCTTCAGACCGTGGTGGATATTCTGGTTCTTCAATTTTAGTGGCTCAGCCCCTAAGTGGCCAGAGCTTGTTATATATATGGTGACCATAGGCCCTTCGCTAAAGAGTGTCGCAGACCCAGACAGAGTGGGCATAATAGGATTCTAGGTTTCAGACCCCTAGGACTCCGGTACCTTCAGTTGGCTGAGGTGGATCTTTAGGCAGAGATGGGCCACAACTTAGCAAAAGGCAGTTATCGGTCCGGACGAGGTGGTTATAATCCCGGAAGTGGCAGTTCTCAGTCTTTGAGAGAGGGAGCTCAGTCTGGCTAGGGTGGTTACGGAGGCGCACAATCCGATGACGGACGAGTTCAATATTATGCCTTCCCTAGGCGACCAGAGGCAGAGACTTTCAATGTTGTCATTACAGGTACTATTTCCATTTTTTGTCGTACAACCTCGGTGTTATTTTATCTGGGTTCTACCTTCTCATATGTGTCTACTTATTTCTCTACTGGTTTGGATATGACTTCAGGGTATTCTTGATGTGCCCATAGGTGTTTCTACTCCAGTCGAAGATTCTGTGGTAGTAGATAGAGTTTATCGATCACACGTGGTTACCTTTATAGGCTATGATACATGGGAAGACTTTGTGATCCTTAATATGATAGACTTTGATATTATTTTGGGCATGAATTAGTTATCTCCGTATCACATGATTCTATACTATCACGCCAAGACAGTCACGCTAGCTATGCCAGGCATTCCGAGATTAGAGTGTAAGGGTACTCCTAGCCCTGCTCCTAAGAAGATTATATCCTTCCTTCTTGTGAAGAAGTTAGTGCGTAATGGGTGTTTGGCGTACTTGGCTCATATTTAGGATACGAGCGCGAATACTCCTTCTCTGGCGTTGGTTCCTCTAGTTAGTGAGTTTGCGGAGGTATTTCCCACAAACTTGCTCAGTATACCACCTGATCGTGACATTGACTTTTGCATCGACTTGGAGCCAGGCACTCAACCTATTTCTATTCCACCTTATTGTATGGCCCCGGCAGAGTTGAGAGAGTTCAAGGAAAAATTCCAAGATTTGCTGAGTAAGGGATTCATCAGACCTAGTGTTTCCCTTAGGGCGCTCCTGTGTTGTTCGTGAAGAAGAAGGATGGTTATATGCAGATCTGTATGATTATCAATAATTGAACAAGGTTACCATTCAGAACAAGTATCCAATACCCCGTATTGATAATTTGTTTGACTAGCTTTAGGGTGTATCGGTCTTTTCTGAGATCGACTTAAGATCGGGCTACCACCAGTTGAAGATTAGAGCCGAAGATATTCCAAAGACAGCCTTTAGGACCCGTTATGGGCATTACGAGTTCTTGGTGATGTCTTTCGAGATTACCAAAGCCCCCGCAGCTTTCATAGATTTGATAAATGGGATCTTCAAGCCTTACTTGGATTCATTCGTGATTGTGCTTATTGACGACATCTTGGTGTACTCTAGGAGTAAAAAAGATCACGAGATGCGTTTGAGGATAGTTGTTGGGTTGTTAAAGGAGAAGAAGTTATATGTCAAGTTTTCCAAGTATGAGTTCTGCTCAGTTCCATAGAATTTTTGGGACATATTATATCTAAGGATGGGATTATGATTGATCCCAAGAAGATCGAGGCAATTCGTGATTGGGCTAGGCCTACTTCTGTGACCGAGATTTGGAGTATTATGGGCCTAGCGAGTTACTATCGTCAGTTTGTGAAGGGGTTCTCATCTATTGCATCTCATTTTCCCTGTTTGACTCAGAAGGATGTTCCTTTTCAGTGGTCTGATGAGTCTGGGGAGAGCTTTCAAAAGCTCAAGCCTTTATTGACTTCAGCTCCAATTTTGTCTTTACTCGTAGAGGGTAAGGACTTTGCTGTTTATTGTGATAAGCAATAGGGTAAGCTGATCGCGTATGCTTTGAGGCAGTTGAAGGTCCATAAGAAGGACTACTCTACTCATGACTTAGAGTTGGCGGCGGTAGTCTTTGCTTTGACGATTTGGAGGCATTACCTATATGGAGTCCATTGTGAAGTATTCATGGATCATCATATTCTTCACCATGTGTTCAGTTAGACAGATCTGAATTCGAGAAAGCATAGGTGGATAGAGTTGCTCAAGGATTATGACATGACCATTTTTTATCATCCGGGAAAGCCTAATGTGGTAGCCGATGCGATGAGCAGAAAGGCAGTGAGTATGGGTAGCTTGGCGCATTTGATTATGGGAGAGCAGACTTTAGCCATAGAGGTTCAGTGTTCGGCTAATAGTACGGTGAGACTCGATATTTCAGAACCTTGCAAGATTTTAGCTTATGTTGAGGCGAGATTGTCTCTATTGGAGCAGATTAAGGCCTAGTAGTTGGAGGATGCAAAATTGTGTAAGATTCGGGGTAACGTGCTGAGTGGGGAAGCCAAGGAGGCTATTCTTAATGATAAGGGTGTGTTAAGGATTAAGGGGTGCATTTTTATGCCTAGAGTTGGTGATTTGATTCAGCTAATTTTGAGAAAGGCTCACAGTTCCAAATACTCCATTCATCTGGGTGCTACAAAGATATATCATGACTTGAGGCAGCATTACTGGTGGGGTAGGATGAAGAGGGATATAGTGGATTTCGTATCTCAGTGTTTAAATTGCTAGCAGGTTTAGTACGAGCACCAACGATTGGGTGGTGTGACTTAAATGATGCCCATTCCTGAGTGGAAGTGGGAGAGGATAGCTATGGATTTTGTGGTAGGTCTACCGAAGACTTTGGGCAAGTTTTATGCCATTTGGGTTATTGTTGATAGGTTGACTAAGTTCGTGCACTTCATTCAAATTCGGACTACCTACTACGCGGAGAATTTGGCCAGGATCTACATTAGAGAGGTCGTCAGATTACATGGTGTGCCTATTTCCATCATTTCAGATAGAGGCACTCAGTTCACTTTCCATTTCTGGAGGACTTTGCAGAAGGAATTGGGGACTCAGTTGGACCTTAGTATAACTTTCCACCCGCAGATCGATGGTCAGTCTGAGAGGACTATTCAGGTGTTGGAGGATATGTTATGGGCTTGTGTGATCGACCTTGGTGGTCATTAGGACCAGTTCTTACCTTTGGCTGAGTTCCCGTACAACAACAGTTATCACTCGAGCATTGATATGGTTCCTTTTGAGGCTTTATATGGTAGGAGATGTCATTCTCTGATTGGGTAGTTTTATACTTTCGAGGTGAGACCTTGGGGTACCGATTTGTTGAGAGAGTCCTTAGATTTGGTGAAGCTGATTCAGGAAAAGCTTCTTCCAGCTCAGAGTAGGCAAAAAGAGTATGTGGACCTGAAGGTCTTAGATTTGGAGTTCATGGTTGGTGAGCAAGTCTTATTGAAGGTTTCGCCAATGAAGGGTGTAATGTGATTTGGGAAGAAGGGAAAGTTGAGCCCGAGGTTTATTGGCCCCTTTGAGATTCTCCGTCGAATTGGTGAGGTGGCTTATGAGTTAGCTTTGCCATCAGGCTTTCTAGGCGCCTATCCGGTGTTTCATGTGTCAATGGTGAATAATACCATTCAAACATCTCTTATATCATCCATTGGGACTCAATGTTGTTCGACTAGAATTTGTCCTTCGAAGAGGAGCCGATAGAAATCTTGGATAGGCAAGTGAGGAAGTTGAGATCAAAAGAGATAACTTCAGTTAAGGTGCGATGGAAGCACTATCCAGTTGAGAAGGCTACATGGGAAACTGAGGTTAATATGCGTGCGAGATATCCCCAGATCTTTATTGACTCAGGTACCTTTCCTTTGTTTTATTCCTTCTCGGTTTGAGGACGAACGTTTATTTAATTGGTATCTGATATAACGATATGTTTGGTCATTTAGGCCTTTTGACCCTTTTACCCCTATTAACCCTTCCCCCTAGCTCTGTTAGAGTGTGTTTGACATGTGGGGATAGGTAGTGCGGTTCCCTAGGTGATCGAGACTGATTTTAAGAAAATTAGAGGCTAGAGTGAAAATTATTGATCAATAGTTGACTTTTGGGTAAACGAGCCTTTTTGAGAATTTCGTCAATTCCATGAGGTTCAAATAGTCATTTATAACTTTGTAGGATGATCTGTTCAATTCCCGAGGCACTCGGAGCATTTTGGGTCCTTGGTTGGAAACTTGCTTTTAGGGTTTTGGGGGTTGACCGGGTCAAGATGACCTCCGTTGGGAATTTTGAGGGCACGGGGAGTTCGTAATGTGTTTTTATATATGAGGGGTCTCGGATGATTGTCG